>NW_017177584.1:15792-18869 GCF_001652005.2 Ceratina calcarata
AATTCAGTGTTATAGACAATATTATCCTTGAAAATGAGATTAACCTAACGCGTGACCAAAATGGGATAATTTAACCGAGAAACTTAATGTTCTCCCCGCTGTCGAATAAACTGCGTGACCAAAAACCATTATATTGCACCGTGCCGCATGAAACCGGGGATGAATCATCGAATAACAGTCATCCTGCTGGATTACGCAAGATTTTTCAAAGTTCCTTGAATAATTATTATTTGTCGGAATGGGGCATCGAGAATTCGCGCGATCCGCAATCGTCTCCGGTGGCGTGTTCACGGGAAATGACGTAACATCGTGGTCACGACTTGAACGTCCCTGTAGACCACCTCATAAATAAACATCCATTGACCCGGTGAAAACTGAATTTACTAACCGCCGAATGCATCGCGATAAACCATCGGTATTGTACTATCGAACTAATGTTCAAATTTATCTTCGTTTTTGTCGTCGTATTGACTATTCTGATATAAATATGTAATTTCTTTGCATTTCACGAATTAAAGTGTGGATCATGCGATTCAATTTTACACTTTTTATGACTGTTCATGATTCTTAATTAAAGGAGAACGATACATTTGGAGTAGTAAAATAAATCTCCATTTATCATTTTCACAATGTTTACCATTAATTAAAATAAGAGAAATTAAGTGAAACGTTAATTCCAGTGTAATTGTACCCTCCCGGCAATCGACCTCAAACCGTAACCGAGTGTTCGTCATCGGTTTCGACGGTAGGAAAGATGCTTTAAATAACCGGGTCATCAATATTCCGCGAGGTCTGCCTCTTCTGGTTTGTGACGGAATTCTCGATAAATTCACGTGTCCGTTTCGAAGGAAGTAAGCAGAGAGCGCGTCGGCATCGGAAGCAGTTGCAGAAAAATACAGTCGAATTACGTGGATTGCATCATCATGGCACCTTCATCTTTGTATGTAATTTCGAGTTCTTGTATCACGTATGCGGATGTACGTGACCGGTGGAACTCTTTCCTCTTTTCTTCTAGGACAAATCACGATGGCAACGTGCGTGACTTCTAATGCCCTCGGTTCCATATTAAAGGGCGTGCTTTGTTGAAAATCATCCCGTCCTCTTTCGTTGAGCAAGTTCGAATTCTCATTCACTTCATGATCGCTATAATTAACTCGATACGTCATTCATGTAACTCGATAATCTCACAAAATTTTCTACTTCGATCGAGATATCATTTAGGAAGAAGGTTTCTTGGCCAATCCTTGACCAGGATCCTTGACCAATTTAGGATAAAGGTGAAAAATATAATTATAAAGAAACTTCACTCTTCACTTCGTGGATGAAAACTGTCGATAATGTATAAGTAGATGAAACCTACAAACAGCTCAACTCATCGTAATCACAGCATGACACTTACTGATTAGTGACTAGTTCACAGAAAAATCGAATCTCCTCAGAAAACAAAAAAGAGAAGAAAGAAAGAATGGTCAAAGAAAGGAGAGGGAAACGAAAATGAAGGAAGATAGACAAGGCACCGTAAGATGAAAAATAACCAGAGAGGGCTTGGACAACAGAAAAAACCTGACGGTCGAAAACTCCTAACTCTGATCATTAAATATCTCAAGTGAAAAGTGGTAGAATAATAAAACGATAAAGTAGAAAGTTGAGAAGTAGAGAAAACAGAAATACATGAAGTGATATGGCAAAGACGAGTCGCCACATCATCAGACTTTGCGCTGAGGATGTAGAAAAATTTTGCATTGCAGGAAGTTGGCACGAAAAAAAAGTTAGCTATCACTTTAATTGCCGTCCATTCTCTCGTGCGACTAGTCTCCTGCCGCTTTCCTTCGCATACAAAATGCGAAAGTCAGCCTTTTCCGATCGGCGCCACGGTTACGTACTACTGGGTTTCGGTTCGTCGATTCATTCAATGACGCTGTCCATTTTTCCTATCGAACAGATTCGAGATAGATATTCCTCGGAAGGACCGCGACTATTTATCGGAGAGAAATTCTTGCGAACGTTTTTTTTTTTGCTAACGTTCTACCGCGAATCGGAATTTATCGATCGTGACATGCGCTAAACGATAGCAACACAGACTCGACAGTTTCATAACCAACCAATTGCACCGGAGATTCAATAAGCTCATCGAGAATTCTATTGATGACGATAGCACCGCTACCTATGTACCCTAATACGGCAACTTGTCGTCTCTTGGCTCCTAATAAAAAACTGCAGTCCTGTACTGAAGAGATCATACGGTCCTGTTCGTCAACGTAGAAGCTTGCTTTCCAAGACAGAAAGAATAGACACTGGCTTCACATGTCGATTTCAAACCACTTCGAATTCGGTGACATATTTAGCTATCTTTATATCCTTTCACTTTGACGAATAATCGTGTCCACGTTGTAATTGATCAACATTTGAAATATTAGAATAGAAGCTAGTTTGTTGTAGCTTTCGATTATTATTAACTGAAACTTTATTTTAATCGCCGATTTGGTTTCGCCTTTTCTTTAATAAAATCAAAAACTTGTTCTTACGAGACAGTAATTTTTATTTAATACAATCCTTGACCAAATAACTAATCCCAGTTCTTTCTTCGAGACTTTGGAACCAAGCGAAGAACTACGAAGAATAGAATCTCCTTATCTTAAATTGTATGCTGACTAATAAATTCTCATCAATCAATGAAAACGAATATTGTAATTTTTATTTTACTGCCTATGAAAGCACGCGTAGGGTTCGCGCCCGAGTCACGGGTAGGTTGGCTCGGATCGTGACGCTCGGCCGTGGCATAGCGCGGGCCCTACACGCACTCTTATTGGTCAGTGTTTTTCGTTAATAATTCAAAACCCATGCCTCATTTTGCATTTTGCAAAAGAAATTGTTGCTCAGAAACACCTCTTCGGCTCTAACACTTTTTCTGGGACACCCTAAAGGGCGTCAAAAATTGCAGACTTTTTTCAAAGTCCCATAAGGGGCTTCTTAATAATCTCCCCTTGGTGCGAAAAGTTAAATCTGATGTGGACTGGCCACCCTCGCTGGAGGGCCAATAAATCAATTAATTTTAATCAAGTTCGCCGACCTGGCCA
>NW_017177584.1:19594-25641 GCF_001652005.2 Ceratina calcarata
TTAGGTTTCAATGGGGTAAAAATTCATTTCAATTAGGTATATAATTCAATATATGCAATATAATATTGTATTGGAAAATCCGTTCGTAGATTCCAGCCTGACCGACGGAAACCCGCACCATCATGAACATCCCGCCATCTGCTAACAAAATCACATACCCATTAGGTTGGTTCCTTCACTCGAGCGTCTGCAGTAATCGATTTTTCAATTACGGGAAATTTGAACAAGTGCAAAAATTCATGACGCTCTTTGCACATTAAAATCCCATATTCTAATTTCTTTTTATTTTCTATAAAACGAAATAATATATGTGCTAATATAATATGAGTTTATAGTATTGAAGTCTCTCGTATTTTTTTTAAACATTTCAACTTCTCGAGCAGAATACGAAAAATGCAGCATGCACGTGTTAATCATTGACATTTATCGGAAGGACCAAAGAGGCTGCTGCACTGACAAAATTATCTTATCTCGCAGGGTCAGGAGAGCACAACGCACTTATAAAAAGAGCCACTCATCATTTGCTTAACGCATCAAGTCACTTTAATGACGTCCGGCCGTCGAAACGGCGGAAGCAAAAAGGAAGACGAAAGAGGAACCCAGCCACGGGGGTGGCGCGTCGCGGTCGAAGAGAAGACGATGCGGAAAGATCGCTAAGCCATCTGAAGGAGAAGCGAGGGAGAGAAAGAAAAAAGGAAGCGAGAGAAAGAAGACGGTCTTAAGATCGCCGCGCGAGGATCTTCCCACACAGGATCACGACAAGATTACATTGCAGGATCCTCATGAAAGGATCATATTGCCTTTGTGCGCAGCACCCGTGCCATTTGACCCTCCACGCGTTCTCGGTTTCCGTTTCTTTGTACAGAACCGCGCGTTTAAGTGAAACGAGATCACAGGCGGTCGTCACTGAGAATTTCGGACACTGCCTAATCTACTGATTGATTTGCTTCATTGTGTGGAAAATAATATTTGACAGGGAATCTATAGAGTATTTTAAGGATATTCTGCAGTTCTGAAGGATGCACAATCCATTTGATCAGATTACGTGAAAAAAATAGGTAATAAACACAAGAAGTATGACTACATTGATTGATGGCCAAAATGTGAAAGTGTTTTAATGACTTAATAAAAGTACTAATTGTAAGTCACTGTTTGTGATACTCAAATACTTGTTAGTACCGACTACTTGATACCAACTAGATGATAATATTTGTGCATTGAGAGGATTCATTCTAATTAGTAGACTGTGGATGATTATACTAATTCCTATTTTTACAAATAAAATTAATGAAACGAAATACATATAAACATTTGTTTCTTTCTTTAAATATTATAAATTGTATTTTACTTTATGAATCGTGCATTCCTTTTTCATATTACTGCACACTGCATTTCTTGAAATTATTTAAAAATCTGATAAATGCTTAAACAATCTCAGCTTGCTAATTAAAATTAAAAATGTATAAACAGTTCGTGTTTCATATCTTTCAAAACGATTTCGTTACACATCACGTATATACCAAGCTTTTTACACATGCATAATGTATTAATGTGATACGAAGGAGAAGATAAATTCAATTAAAATTCAATCGTCTAATAAAACTATCACTATCTGGTATGATACGTGAGGCGAGCATGATTTAAATAAGAAATCGGTGGCAGCCCGGCCAATTCCATACGCGTTACACGCTCGGTTAAGCCGGTCGATGACCCCTTCAGCTGATTGTGAGGATCGTCGTCTGCGAACATGCATGTAACATATGTAGTACGTACGTACGTTGAGGACAAACGACATGCGAAAGGGGCAATAATATCGAGACGGAGATTACGCATCACTTAACATTCACGATACGAAGCTTTGTCGCGCTGACTGGTTCAACGGAAAACTGCGAGGTAGATGATTTCGATTTCGAGACCGCATGTAACCGGAATCGGACTCGATTCGTTATGAAGTATCGCCGTGAGACACTTCTGCGTATAAGTATACACTAGTCCACCGGTGGCAATTAATGAGACAACCTGCCGCTGAGCAAACAACCGTATGCTCTCGTGGTTGTGGCTCGTTAAGTTCATTTGGAGCACCGTTTACTCGTTTGAAAACAATTACGCTTGATAATAATTGCACGAGCGATCGACTTACGTAATGAGTTTACTATAATTGATCTATTTTTCATCTGAGAACTCAGATAAATGCAAGACGGAAAACATATAATGTGGTATAATATATAAAGTAGGTATGGAATAAAATCTTCTAAATTTGCACTATTCTTGATCAGTGTTGTTGTTTTTCCGAGTATATAAATAAGTTGACTCCGACAGCGGCGCTATAAGGCGAAACGTCGATGTTACCCACAAAATTGGCCAAAAACATAGATTCAATTTTCATGTAAAATTTTGTGCTAGCGTCAATAGTTAACGAGTAATTTGCAAAAATCTGTCAATAACTCGTTAAATATTAATGCTAGCGAAAAATTTTATACAGAAATTGTAGATCTCGTCGTCCTCTACAAGAGTTGTATAAAATTTTCCCGTAGATTCAACAGTTTAGGAGTAATTAAGGAAAAATGAAATTTTTTGCCAAAAGTTCGCCGTTTCGACGCTGGGATGGTCGGATTTTGTCAACATCAATAAAATGCCAAATAATCATACGTAACTCGTTAAATATCGAAGTTAGAAGGAAAACAACTTTTATTTGAATCATTTTTCGCAATTTTGAAAAAGAAATTTTCAATATACTTAATTGGATATTACCTTCTATACTTTTTAGCACGTAGCTATTTATTATTAGCATTATTCTTCCGACGTCTGATTTCTTTTTAATTATAGGAAATGCATTTTTTTAAGGTACATAAACTTTTGGGATTGACTGTATAGCCAATACATCCTTAAAGTATTCGAATCCTTAGCTATTGACACGTAGAACAATAACACTTTACCAAATACCAGTGAAATCTGTCACACATAATGCCTGCATTTCCTCAAATACATACATATATCCGTTTTAGCCTAGGTACCAAGTATCATAAATGTACCGGTACGTTTGTTAAGCCACTCATGAGACAGCGTTACAGCAATCGTTACTCCACTCACAGCCCACACTCACAACAGTAAAACGTTCCTGATTTTTCAGTATCAAAGTTGTCATACGACAGTCAACCAACTCTATCCTGTCAGTTTTAGTACACTCATGAAAGGAATTAGGTATACGTCAAAGTTGGAAATCATTCCACGCAGAATAAATAGCCTTTATGCGATGTGGCAACGTGCGACGTTTCCTTAGCCAGATCCGAGCGAACATTTCTTGCTGTGTTAAAACCAGAATGCTCCAATCAAATGTCGAAACAGATAAAAATGAAATATGAGAATTTTGTTTCATAATTCAACGAAGCAAGGGGATACGTAACGTACCGCGACGAAATAACTTTAATATTCATCAATATAACACTTGAAAATATGATAAGCAAACAGATTACCGCACAGCTGTATCCGGTTATAAGTAATTGCTTCTAATCTACATGCAAAACACTTTAGCAATCGCTTCGCAGCGTCTCGAACTTCTCTTACGTACTTTATCTGAATTAATGAAGCTAAGTTCTTATCGTCAAAATGGAAATTTACGTGGCAATCGGAAAAACTGGAGATGTGTAAATAATAGTGAAAAGAAGCATACAATGAATTCATTGCGAATAGTGGAACATCATTCAATTTAATCAATATTATAATTAAGGTTGTAAAATCTCTGGCAAAAACTTAAACCATATTAAAAAAAACCATGTCTGATATTTGAAGAGATAAACTTTTAGAAAAAATAATATTGGAAAGTTCGACTTTTGATAGATTTGTACAGTTTTATTAATGTAATATCTATTAACTTTGCCAATGCTTGGTCATTATTTTTATTTAAAGGCTCATACATCCATAAATATCAGCGAGCAATTGAACGTCACTCATCTTTATGCTGATTACAAATTAATTAACATTTTCTCGATTTCGCGAAATATTTATTATACTGAATTTATTATTTTCAATTACACCTGTCCAACCTTTTCCACGCGCCGCGGTGATCTCAGCTCTCTATTTTATTATCCCCATAAGAGCGATAAATCATCCACGCTTAATAAACTCCGCCTCTGCACCAATTACACTCTTGCGTAACAATTATGAAACGGTTCGGTGAGCACCGTAGGAGAAAAAGAAAAGCCGCTGGATTGCCTAGCTCGCAGGTATTCATCGCAATCAAAATGCAATGCCGAATGTGTCGGAGTCGCGGAAAAATAGCAGATCCTCGAGGTGCAGGCAAGAAAAAGGAAACGGTCGAAAGGGGGAGTGACGAGCCCTCGTTTAGCCCGTAAACGAGGGAAACGCTCAAGCACCTCGAGCAATGTGGAAAAATTCTGAAACGACGAGCGTATCCAATGAAATTTACAGCAGCATTAGCCCCACGATCTCCCCAATGTCGCCATAGTCCGAACATGTAGCACGCTATAGTTTATCGGGCGACGCGATGCTAAAAACACTTCAGCCAGCCGTTTTTCCACGTCCGCCAGAGCGAACCGTAATCGGTACTTAATAAGTGCGTTTATAATAATCAGTCACGGTCCGACAGGTTTACAGGATCATTGGCTAACGCCACGGTTAATCACGGTAATGGATGAATCGTGATTGATCGGGAAGGAAAGCTTCAGTATATACTCTACCAGAAATTTGTGGAAACCGTACATTAATACTTAAACTAAAAACAAAGCTATAATTTCAACGAATAAATCAAGAAGCATGAAAATGGTACATTGTTTTAAATGGAAAGTGAAAGTTTCTCTTCCTGAAGTTCTTTAAAATTCTTCGGAAGTACACGAAATTTTGAGATAGTTTTAAAAATAATTACAGGTAGACATTTAATGCATCCACGTTAAAATATGGTTGGAAACATGAGATCAATGATCGTTTTCACATTTTTCCGGGTTTGCGTATTTTAGGCAATCTTTTCATGCGTACGTAACGAAACCCAGCGGCGTTATTAAAAAATAATACCAACAGAAAAAGGGAGTCGACGACCGCGTGAATTTACGTATGGACAATAAGAACGCAAAATGAAGCATGTGATCCATCGACGTTGATCGAGCGGCGACGTGACCAGCATAGCACGCTTCGACGAATCAAAACTGAACGTACATATTTGAATTAGTCGACGGCGAATTGAAGTGACAAGCGGACAAAGGAAGTCAAGCAGGTTCTCTTGCCCTCTTTTTTATTTTCGACCCCTCGAATCGCAACGGCGGAGCACGAAGGAAGGAACGGTTTTCTACCGATTTCCTCATACAACTCGCAGTACACCAGTCAGGGGATCCGTGATTTATCGCATGACTTGTCCTCTGTCATAATTAGTCACGCGTTTGCCACTCTCGCGTGGATATTTGGCAACGAAAGCAATGATTCGTGCGATTGGAAATATGAGCCAACTCGCTAATTGAGTTCAATTTTATAGTCATTGCCTTCTATGTGCATATACGTAAATCAATGTGTATAAATATGAGCAATTTCTTGCTTTGTTCCGGAAGGAAAATTGTAATAAACACTAGGAAATCAGTGTACAAATCTTTTTTAATTAAAACAGTATTCCTACGTTGTCGCAGACTATACATTAAAATGTAACTTCCTGATTGAAATGCCATGACACCATTCATTGTACATTACATGTATAGTATCGAATGCTAATTTGTAGAAGCTATGAATTATGAAATCATACGTTCCGCATAGCTATTACATGTACTATGCATTTATTAAAATGTTACATTATGGTGATAGACATTAACGTGCTCCATTTTTGTTTGTGTGAAATCTTTCGTTTACTATTACTGTTATATCAGCAAGCACTACCTTCTTTGAGACTAGTTTTGTTAATTAAGACATCTTGAATTTAAGTATCTTGATCAATCTGAAAGAAGCTTCAGAACATCAAAGATAATTCAGAACTAATTCTTGTTCACTTAGTATCTTATCATTTCTCCTTAAAGATAATCATATAATTTTTTTCAAAGAGGCACTGATGT
>NW_017177584.1:26066-30683 GCF_001652005.2 Ceratina calcarata
GAATATATTGCTAGTTTCGCGGATTCTGACATCTTTATAGTAATTTATTCCGATCAGACATGAAGGTAAGAGTGCAGACCTAAATTTCGCAAACGAGTAATTCGAACAGACCTCGTAACCTCAAGTCGTTTATCATGGTCTGTTGGGTTGAACGTTGTCAATAGTTAACGATGTCCATGCACCGGCCGGATGGAAGTCGATTCTAATTACGGATCTTCAGTGAAAGGTAAATACATGCCAATTGCATAGATTTCGTCGAACAAGCTCGATCGAATCTCTCCTCGCTGGACTTCTTCCAATGACACGGATGGAAAGGTGAATGAGCATTAGCTATATTTTCTATTCGATGAAAGCGATGAGACTGATGATTTTAGATTTAACTATTCTCTCATTACGTATGTCTATAAAAATCTGTCATTCAATTAAAAATTCATTGAAAAACTCTGTGTAAATATCTGTCATTTTACAAAACGCAATAGATTGAATCTTCTTCTGAATCTCACATTAATCATAGTATTTTAAGGAGCTAGGATAAAGTCACATAACTTTCCTAACATTTGTCGTTAAAATTTTGACCTTTTTTGATCTGTTTTACTGATTGATGTGATGACTAAGTTGCATCTATGGTGATCTGGTCTTCATTTAATTTAGGACAATCTCTTTTGGTTATGAACAGTGGAAAAACAATGAAATATTGAAATACGTAGTACATCAAACATGACTTGAATATTAAATTCCAGTAAAATCGTGTTCTCACACATTTGAACACATTAAGGAACTGAAACAAAGGATTGAGGACCCTGACCTCAAGCTAACAACGGATACTTACCTACCCATGGTTTTGGGTCCTTGTACACCTCTGCTAATTACTATCTAATTACAGCGCGTTAGTGAGCGTAAGAACGACCAGGCGCGGTCGTTAAAAGTGACCGCGACGACGCCCGGTATACATAAATGAGTCCTGACAGGATATAAATTCATGCTTAAATACTGCACGCAAAACATAGTAAAACTCCGGTTTACGAGCATCCGACAACATCTCCCGCATACATGTGTTACGCGTGCGTACATGCATACACTCCCGTTCATAAGTCACCAGAAAATCAACAAAAAATACAATGAGATGTGAAACCAGCAGCCCTAAACGAAATTAATCTTATGGTACAGATGAACGTTATTTATTGTTCAAATAAATTTTGCACGAATTCTATGCTCAATCATTATTCCGACACTTTGACAAATTAAAATTAATTCGTTCAAAATTGTACAAAATGAATAGAAGTACAATAGTAGAATATTAGNTTGAGAATTATTTAACTATTAATTACATGTCATGTATTAAAATGTATTACAATTGATCTCTACTTTAAAAACGACATGCATTACTGTTGGCTAGAATTAATCGTTGATTAAATTAATCGGAGTGCTCCTAAATCTCCCTCAGACATTCAGTTGAAATAACATACGAGTACCAACCAACAATTCTGTGCCAGATTTTGTACTGAAAATTGCTCAGTAACTTGTTGACAAGAGTGTACGTAACCAACGGCGTGTTCGAGTCGCACGCGTCGACCTAGAGCGCGTTTACACGCTTACATGCGGACGTCAGTGGAGTGCATAACGACGCGGTTTTGACACTGCGTCCTGCATCGCGAAACACACCGAATAACTACTCTGGGATGACACTGCACATGCAGATTAATCATTTTAAAATGCAAAATGATTTACGTACAACGTGTGACTACGCAATAAAGATGGTAATTCTGTATACTTCTGTTTGAAGCTGTCACACGAGACTACGAAAATCAAGCATCCGGCTAGAGGAGAACACAGTATTAGTTACCTGGTATTACATCAGTTACGTACTAAATAACTTTTATTCACGAGATAAGATACTGCCTCCGAGATGGTAGCTTAATAATCAGCCTGATGAAGGAAATAATTTATGCTCGGAAATCTGGCACGATTTCAATATTATGCAAGTCAGTAATTATTTCTAAAAAGATTCGCAGAATTACACCATGTCACTATAAATAAATCTACTAAAGAATAACAAAAACGCACATATTTCAATGTTCTAAATCACCTAATGTNCTCTGATAGCGACACGATGAAGTGGAACCCCAACGTCATTCACAAAACTGGCCATGAACGTGCTTTTCAGCCTTATATAAAATGATTTTTGGGACGTCTTTTCAATGAGGTCCCCAAAAATTCTATTACATGTACAGTACCGAGCAGATGTATTCAGACGAGACTTCAGACAAGAATGAAATTCTTGTGTTTCTGTCTTTTCATATTTTTGGTACAAACTTGTACTAGCACAGATTGTTTCTTATTGGGGTACCGCTAACATAAAACGGTGATATCTGCGTCTTACTACGTATAAAATAAGTTTCTCTTGCATTTGTCTGAAGAAAAGTATTCGTCTATTGGTGTGAAAATTCATACGAAATGCATGCAACAATTATCCGTTTCGATCGGTGATTATCACCGTGGGAAGCGTTAGTATAGAGAGCGAGCATGCTAGACCGTTCTCACTTGGAAGGAGAAAAACGGAACGGCGGCGTGGCAATGACGAAAGTTCTTATCGGAGCAGATTTATAGAGAAGGTTCGTTCGAGAGCATTCTATTTAAAGGAGCACGGCATACGATGCAAATGTATCGAGCCTCTCGACGGCATGGCGCAGCGCGGCGTGGTTCGGTTAAAAATTCTGGCGTGCGAATTCGGAATCTGACTGCTCGATCATTCCGTGATGATTCGCTCGCTCCCGACCGTCTCGCAGTACACGTATCCACGGCTTGTAAAACCCCGGTCAAGGATTTCTAAGGCGATAAATGCGCGGTTTCACCTGGACAACGAGCGAGCAGAACGACAGCTTGAATAAGAGCGAACGTTAATAATAGAGAGAACGAATTTACTATGATTACTTGACGATTTATTGCTATCGGCATACGTAGATATACAGGGTGGGACAGTAATTTTGTTCATCTCGAATATTATTGAAACTGAGTACATGTGGAAAAATGTGGTATATGTAAAAAAAAAAAAATTGTATTATGGTCAGGATTAGAAGAGCTCTACAAGTTACATTATGTAATACACCATGCAGAATGTCATATACATAAACATCTAATATAATAATCTCATTAAATTATTGTCCTAAATAAATGCTATTCTTTGCATTAACATATTTGCATTATCCTCGACCAGTTATTTATATTCATCAATGTATTCGTTTCTATATCAAGGGTGCTTCCTCTTATAAAAAGAAGATAAAGGATACTTGCATTAAAATGACCGATATTAGGTTAATACCAGCGTTAAGAGCACTATCGCGAACCTGTTCCTGGTGGAGTAAAAGCCATACCTAACAAGGGGACAAGAAGATAATTACATAATTGGTCGGTTGTAGTAAAACAAATAAGTTCCTGCAGGCCTGCATAATGAGCCGGCGGCCATGAAAAGTAATTACACGTACTGATAATCGGTAGCGCACGATGCGACTGGACAAGGAGGTAATGGGGCAACGGGACACAATACCCGTTTGCGCTTTACTCACCAGGTTCATGATTTTTTTTATGTAATAAATAATATCGTAAATGATGGAAAAAATTTTAAACTTTATCTGTACTGTTGCCAATTATTTTTAAAACTTATCTACATTACATTAAAAGCATGCTTGTATCTGTACGGACCAAGCCACGAATAGATGGATAGTCGTTGGCAGGCTCGATCCGTACAGCCGGTAATTACGCCTATTAGCGCCGTGCCGATTGTTTGAGTCGTGCCTGCCTTTTTTCCCCTCCCATTCGCCTTGCTTCTTCACCCCCTTAGCGTTCTTTGGTGTCCGCGCCGAGGTAGAACTGATAGGAACCGATTAGCCCTCACTTTAACCGGCAATTAAACGATTTTAATGAGAGGGAAATTTACTCGTATCGCCCCTCACCTCCCATAGTTCTTTCCACCAGTCGATCCGATGGACGCGGTCAGGCAGTGACCGACGATCGAAGGCCACGATATCTCATTCGGTTTCTAATGAGAACGATTTATGTACAATGTCCGCGCTTAATGATTTGAGAATCATTGTGGCGAAAGGTTGATTAGGATTTCTCAGATGTCAAGGATCTCCACCCGAATAGACGGAATTTATTCGAATAACAAGAAGTAGTATTGCGCAACGTGTGCAATCACAAAACAATGTCGTAATAACTATTTTTGAAGATTCTAACGTATGCCGTGAAAAATAATAACCGTTATAGCCTTTATAATTATTTTACCACCGAAACAATTCCTTCGCGTCGTTCAAACTATGACAAAATAAAATATTATAACCGTGAACCGAGCGGAAGGGTCTAGACGAGCGGATTCGGTGATACCACAGTCGTGACCAATTATTTATAGCATAACGGTGCAGAGTTACTGTGCCAATCGAGATTGTCGATCGTTCTAGTTCGTCGCTAAGAAACCTCCGAATAGGTATTCAAACGATTTTCAACTCATATTCTACGTCTTCTGATCGTAATAAGAGGTCATCATAGTGCACTCATGTTATTTATTTAATTTCAATACTTCATTATCAATTTACACATGTATCAATTTATCAGTATATATTT
>NW_017177585.1:0-784 GCF_001652005.2 Ceratina calcarata
CTCGCCTTGCCTCGTTCGCATTCGTGCTCAGATGAATACCCGGCTTAACATTGCAAGCCGCTACGCGCATCATTCGTATAGAAACATAGCGTCCGTCGTACGGACAACATTGTAAACCGCTACGCGCATCACTTGAATAAAAACATAGTTACAGTCAACCTTATTCCCTGAGTTTTAGTCTCCTTAAACGGAGTGGTCCTTCGAAATCGGTTATAGTGATTTAAATTAGTCGGCACCAACGTGCAATATTCACCAAGGCTCGAACAATCACCCGATTAACCACGAGCGTAAACAGGAACATAAAAATATAACTTCCATCTTGCATATTTTGCATAATGTATATGTTTTTCATATTTATTTCATGAAATACATTTGTGTATGTGCATATTTAGTTAATAAAATTGGGTAGTCACATGATTTTCCTAACACTTGTCGGTACATTTTTGACGTTTTTTGGTCTGTTTTATCGATAACCAGGCACAAATAGTGCAAACCTTGGGTTTATGGGATTACACTTTTCGTCATTATATAAGATTTTTGGATCATCTGGAAACTTTTGGTGCCTCTTTAAAAACAAAAAAATTAAATCTGGCGTACTTTGGTCTTGACTTCATTCAGAACGATCTTTTATGGATATAAAATTGCTCGTAAACAAAGGCATTGCAACTACGATTTTTCCTCTATTTTGTAATGTTCATTATTAATAAATACCAGCATATTACGGTTACATCATGAATAGAGTACACCAGATTTGTCTTTTCTATTTCCAAAGAGGTTAGGTAAA
>NW_017177586.1:0-784 GCF_001652005.2 Ceratina calcarata
ATTTCATATCAACGAACGAACAGGGATTAATTAAATCTCTTAATTAACACATAGGAAAATTGATATTGATGCAAACCCATGCGACAAGAATGCTTTCATGAAGAGTAAAAAACCGATACATGGATTTACGATATCTTTACATTAAAAAATGATCAATCGTACAAAAATTTCTTTTTAATTTTTAACACACATTACGTATTAAAAATATTCTATTAATATTTTATCTACAATTTACAAAACTAAATTACATTCTACTTTAATCTGTAATTTCCTAACATTTAATTTCATTTGTTGGTAGAAAAGAATGCCGCGTGAAATCCGATCGCGATGAACACAGAAGACGATGATGGAGCGAATAGGTCGCTGTTAGGCCTAGCATGGAACCTGACGACAACGACGAGCCGAATAGAAGATGACATCGATTGCGACCACTTCGGCGGTTCGCACAGCGTCTTCTCAACCACTTGGTTTCGTACCATCGTCTGTCTTTTATACGGAGTCGTTTTCGTGATCGCGTTGACTGGCAACGGTCTGGTATGCTACGTGGTGCACAACAGTCCACGGATGAAGACCGTCACGAACTTCTTCATCGTGAACCTGGCCGTCGGCGACGTCCTAATGGCTCTCTTCTGCGTCCCAACCAGTTCTATCAGCACCCTAATATTACAGCATTGGCCGTTTGGTATAGAGCTTTGCCACACCGTTAGTTATCTGCAGGTGCGTCTCACGATATCATTTAAAATAAATAAATTGTACTGATTATGATGAAAGAGTAAAATATTCG
>NW_017177587.1:0-784 GCF_001652005.2 Ceratina calcarata
GCCGAGCGATGCTCTTAAACCGAATTAAAATAAATTTAATTGATCTTCAAACATCATAGTTCCACCCTGTAGCCGGCAGTGGGTGTGCCGGGTTGGAAAATCGAAAAAGAAACGTATTTGGTTGACTGTTTTTTGTGCGTCCGAGTGCTGCGGTGACGCGCGACCTACCGAATTGCGTACATTGATTCGATTTCGACACGGAATGTCTGCGAATGAACGTTCGAACACGGCACTCGGAATATTGAATAAACAGCGACGTGGAATGTAGGTCAAAGTTAACTATCCGGCCTTCGTAATCGTCGATTAATTTCTCACAATTCGTTTTCGCTTCCACCTATATTACCTCTTTCTTATACTTTCTATGCGATCTAATTTGGCGTGAAATGCTGTTTTCAATGATTTCGTTCAGTGTACGTTTCTTTACGTTGAAAACGCGACAAAACTAGTATGGCAATGAGTAAGTGGGAAATCATAACCATTCATCAGTCAATAATTAATGAGCTATTAATCATAAACTGATAATCTCTCTAAAAAATCATATACAGGGTGTTCCGTAAAGGGTGTAAGTGCCGAAAATGGCAGATAGGGAGGGTCTTCCTGAAGAACAATTTCCTTTGGCAAAAGGCAGAATGGGGCTTGGTTACCGAGTTATTAACAAAAAACACCGACCAATCAGAGCGCTTGGCCGACGCGGGCTCCGACTCCGGAGCGTTGGCTCGAATCCGGCCGTCCGGCCTTTCACGCGTTTGAACAAGCGCTCCGCTCAGTACGAAGCGTTTTACAA
>NW_017177588.1:0-783 GCF_001652005.2 Ceratina calcarata
GTATTGTAGTTTTTATTGAAAGTGGTACACGTCTTGAGAACTTTCTCCAAAAATGAGTAAATTCTAGATAGAATACCAAATAGGACGTTTCGAAATAGGACTTCCGCTTCGTGGTTCTTTGGTAGAAATTCCATTTCCATTTTAATAATATTGAATCCAGTGTGACTGGCGTTAATTAACATCTGCGTTGAATCACCGGTTGCCGCAATATTCCAAGCTCTTTCGTATACCCGCGAACGTGGAGAAATTAAGGTGCAACCTCGCGTAAATTTACCATTGTATTTCCAGATTACATGTATAATGATGACCGTATATTACGAGGCTTCCACCAGGCTGTGACGCACGTTCAACCGACTCTTAGTCATTTTAGGATGCAAATAAGAATTGTACAACAGTTAATTAATGAAACCAGTAGGTAGCTCTGCTTGTTCCAGTTGCTTGAAACCTGTTATTACTGTCATCATTGTCATCAGAGTGCAGGTCACTGGCACGTCATTGATCGCAATCTCGATTCTTACTTCAATTATTACATCATTCTAACTGCGTTGTGCGTTGATCGCTGTTCTCCTTATGCCACTGTTATTCCATTCTGATAAGAATGGGGATTAGACTAGAAACAGTAAATTACATAGATCAATCATGTGACTAATTAAAGAATGCTTCATTGGAATAAATGAAATACTGCACAGCCTTGAAATAAAAATAATAAGTAAGAAATATGAGATATCGAGAAGGAATATTTAAACGGATTCTAAAAATAGATTCCTCATGCAATATGAATTG
>NW_017177589.1:0-783 GCF_001652005.2 Ceratina calcarata
GATCGTAATTGATCATCCTCTTAACACTGTGGCTAAAAAGTATATCTCGCG
Organism: Ceratina calcarata; assembly: GCF_001652005.2. Classification (NCBI taxonomy): domain Eukaryota; kingdom Metazoa; phylum Arthropoda; class Insecta; order Hymenoptera; family Apidae; genus Ceratina; species Ceratina calcarata. Next base: position 52 of record NW_017177589.1, read on the forward strand.
AGAAGTCGAGAAGTCTCGTTGCGCGAATTGCGTAATCGGCTTGCCACGCTCTTCCTAACGAAGCAAGGGAACAATTAAATGAAAAGCACAGATGTTTAACTCGTTACCCCGTTGAATAGGCGCTTCACAGTTTGGTTAAGAATCAAGCAGTTTCAATTGTTTAATCGAGAACGGCAGAGAGTGTTCTCAAGCGAGTCGGAGTTGATTTCGCAAAAGTTCTCAGAGGCGGGGGTGAGAGGAGGCGAGGAAGGGTGGGGGAGCGAGAGCAGGGTTGAAGAGAGGATCGCAGATAGGATCTAGGCTGGTTGCATAAGGATGAAAGTAGCGACTGGGTAAATAATAACGGTTACGTTGGCGCGCGTATTCCTCCTCCTCCTCCTGGCTCCTCTTCTTCTCCCGGGCTGAAAAACAACCGTATAATGAGCGCGGTGTCCCGGTGCGTACCTACCGTGGGATCCTTCACGAAACCCGGCCCATTGATCGTCACGGAGCGTACTTGCGGCCGAGGGCAATCGTCGTTTGTTGCCGCCGACAATTACACAGTTACATATGTAGAGTACTAGTTGGATAAATGTGAGGTCGTCAGGACAGAAGAGTCACACTTCTGTCGTATAGATAAAGCATGTATGGACGATCCTCAACCCTTAAGAAACGTTACAATCATTTATTAACACTAAATTGCCCAAGGAAGTCATTTCGACTGCTTTTGGGCAAATGTACAAATAATAATGC
>NW_017177590.1:0-783 GCF_001652005.2 Ceratina calcarata
AATATTTATATATAATAAATAATTTAGCCCTAAGACGCCCTTACTTCTTTTCTTTTGATTTTAAAATAAATATATGTACTGAAGTAGGAGATTTAACTCGCCAGTAAAAATCATACTCATACTTCTGCGCTGACGTATACATTTTAACGATTCATGTTCAGCGTGCACATCATTTCCATTTAAGGACATCGAATTTTCTCATAAATCCTGTTTATCCCCTGGTTGGTATACATCACAAATGGCATGTTAATCATACATTAAACTAATGAATCCATTCGCAAATTGCATAAGTCGTCGGGGTCTCAGACATTTTCCTGTAACTTGGTAAATCGAATCGAACCGCAAATGGAATTGAAAAGCTGCTGCCCCGTTCCGGCCGCGCGGAAATCCGTCGTGGCAGGAATCGTATAGCAGAAATATGCAAACGTCACACGTATATACACAAGCGCGTGGACGACGGGGCGAACGAATTTTAATCGCATGTTCGATCCACGAATTTACACGCGGCTCGTCCGCGGGACGAATTTCAGGATAATCGGCTGCAGAGCGGGGACCATATATTGCAAATCGGCGATGTCAATCTGCGGGGGATGGGGAGCGAGCAGGTCGCCGCGGTTCTCCGACAATCCGGCACGCACGTGCGGCTCGTCGTCGCGAGACCCGTCGAGCCGACATCGCCGGATTACCAGGTAATTCGATTTATCTACCTTTTTCGACTAACAGAATGTAATATTCCTTAAATAATTGGTATTACAATAAGTAGACTGAGTTTCTCTATAAAAA
>NW_017177591.1:0-783 GCF_001652005.2 Ceratina calcarata
TTTTGTTGGTGATTTGTTAATTGGTACAAAAAGAGAAGATAATGAAAATAATGATGTTAGACGTGATTTTATGGCTCACTTTGCTATGTCTATTCTTCGTCCAAGAAGTTTTACTTCAAATTTATAATTAGCACTCGGGATTTATGTATACAGAAAAACAGGATCCAGGTTAATTATCGATCTTTTATCTAAATTTGGTATTTGCGCTAGTTATCAGAGTATTCAGTTACATGAAGCCTCGCTAATTATGGATCCTCCAGAAATAAAGATTAGTGACGCTTCTGTTCAATATATCTTTGATAATACTGATCACAATGTGTACACCTTGGACGGTCACGAAACCTTTCACTGCTTAGGCGGCATTGCTGCTTATACACCTGATTATGAAGTTACGTACGAAGGTGGTTCACAGAAATGTAAAAAAATGCCATCTGTCTCAGTAATAGCATCTCAAAAACAAATTGAGAGCATACCTTACGGAACCTCCAATGAAAATAGTCTACAAACCATAACGTTTCTTGCAACATGTGAACTTGAACTTGGAAATGCACCAATGTTACCGGCATCGTATTCAACATATTTATGGGCAAAGATATTAGGAATTTCGCATTTACCAACGTGGAGAGGCTTTTTAGTGGTTTTATCAAACGATGTAACGTATTCGACATCACATATTACTTGCTTGCAGTTCATAAATCTACCACCTTCAAATCTGACAACACTTAATACTTGTTTAAAAAAGTAACAAGTTCATTTTCAAACCGTCTCTCTGATTTAATTTTA
>NW_017177592.1:0-783 GCF_001652005.2 Ceratina calcarata
ATTTTTTCTAAAAGTTCATTGCTTCAAATATTAGACGCAGCTTTTTATTACTCAAACTTTCAGCAGAGATTTTATTTAACACGATTAAACACGTTGTTTAATAAAGATTATTACATAGTGTTATCTATGTGCTCTCTGTTTTAATTAGCAGTACTAACATTGATACAGGCATTTCCACTCTTTTAGTTAATAAAAATTATTCAACGATAACGGTTCAGATTATGCTCCGCAGAAAATAAAAGATGGGTACTTTTGGGCAGTAGTGTAATTCGAGGGTTCCGGTTGCGCGCCTCGCGAGAACTCGCGCGACGAAAGCTGGAGGAGGAGAAATTAAGAACGGGGTTGGATTACACGGTTTCATTTAAATTCATGGAACGGTCCTCCCCAGGGTAGTAGATGCGAATCTCCTGTTCATTGCGGTTCTTACTATCCGAAATTCAGTCAATTAGATTGTAATTACATCGGAGCCGATTAACTGTATACTTCCATCGATCTGGAATTGAAAGAAATTCATATACCATCGACGTACGCCGATGCAATCCGATAATTTGATTAATAATACCGAATCCGATTGGTCGCGTTCAAGTGGTCACTATTAAATTTATAGAATCAATAACATATGTCAATTCGAGGGGATAAAGATAATCGTGTACGCATCGATTAAATTAATTCAATTAATTGTGCCCATAAATATGAAAGTGGTCTAAGTCAAAATTAAAAAAAAAAACCGACAAAATCATGTCGTGTGAAATAAGTGATAAATTCATTTTTTTTTTAATTTTG
>NW_017177593.1:0-783 GCF_001652005.2 Ceratina calcarata
CATTGAATAAGAAATTGAAAGAGAATTGATGTAACGTAATTGAAATTCCTTATGTCAATTAAAACTTATAATTAGTCGATCATAATTTGCCACCTTGCCATGTCGAATTGCTAAATTCAAGATTAATGATCTGGCTAAAATCTTGAGAAAGTACAAATTTCTGTTGAACATCGTCATACTCTCTACGGTTATTATAATACAATCAATCACATGGTGATTCATGCCAACTTTGATCATTCTAAAATGAATATTTTCTCCAGATCTATGTCAAGCACCAAATATATCATTCTCCAAATGAATTAATTACTCTTGACTATCTACTTCACCTACAATTGTATTATATCACTCTTAATTATTATTATTATTATTTTGCTATTAAGAGAATTGTGAAGAAATTGTAATCCCATAGGGAAGCAATAAACTATACATACACATATTATTTTACTATTATTATTATTACATTTTATGTATATTATCTTAATTTTATATTTAACATTCACGTTGTCTTGTTACTGTATACCAATAAGTTTTACAAACCTATTTAGAAATAAATAAATGAATTCATGTATCTTGTAAAGCGATGTGATATAATGAAACTGCTATAAGGAGACTAGAATTGATACAAGGATACACCCTTTTCCATACGCAACCGGACTTTTCCACGGCCCTAAACGATCAGTGGGAAAGGAATCGGTCGATGCCTTAAGAGATTCGTTCCCAACAAGATATTTCTGTACCTTCTCTCCGGTGAACCGTGATATTTTCCACGTGAAAACTCGTGGA
>NW_017177594.1:0-783 GCF_001652005.2 Ceratina calcarata
AGATTACTTCTAACAGTAATAAACTTATGTAACGAAAAGTTATCTACATATATTTTAAATCATTATGTCTATTACGATTAAATAATACGAATCATTCAGAATAGTTATACATATATTTATATATGCAATCGGATTGAAACATCAGAATCATGACTTTTGAATTTCTAAAGACAGGCTACTAGCCTATTAAATAATACACATTAGATTCACTTATGCAACCACTGAACAGGTGCAACGCACGTGAACTTTTCGTGTTATCGAAATTTATACATGTACGTTTGCTCGTATCAATTTCAACAAAATTTAACACCGATTAGTTCAAGTAAATGCACAATCATTTATTTCACATAATCTGTATGAAACACTTAATAAACTAATGAGACAACATTGCTTATTTGGTGTTCGACAATATTTCTTTTTGCGCTCTTTGGGCTCGTCGTTCTTCCAACTTCTTCCGCAATGCGTCGAGTTCCGGCGAACTAGCGGGCTGAGAATGTTGCTGCGGCCTCGTAGTTTCAACAGTTCGCCTGGTAGATGAAAGAATGATTACTGTAATTACTTTTTTCTACACTAAGTGCTGCAACTGACTTGCTCGCTTTGTATTCCTCGAGCGCTTTCCGCGTGTCCTTGATCAAGTTTTTCTGCCTCTCACGTTCTCGATGAATAACGGATTTCCTGTTCTTGATCTCCTCATCCAATTTCATTTTCATCCAGAATAACCTTTCTTTCAACTGAAATCGGATAAGTGGAATTCGCAATATTTCTTTACATATTTAACATTTC
>NW_017177595.1:0-783 GCF_001652005.2 Ceratina calcarata
ACATAATTCAATGTTCTAAACCAAACATATCTTTTAAACTGATACCTGAAAAATATATTATTTTTTCTAAAGATCTGTAATCAACTAACTAGAACTACATATTTGTTGGAACAATTACGAACTATTTTGCCAAGTTACGTCTGCCTATTCGACCGATATGTGTACGCGCGTGCAGCCGGAATCGGGATCGTTAAAATTTCACCCTGAACCCGTTGAGGCTCTTCCCTGCGGACTTTTAATTCCAATTCCAGCGAGCCGTTTCGTTTGTTCCGGCCGTTGTTCCCGGGCGTATCAGATTGTTACGGCAACGACAAGTCACCGGTCCGTGAAACTAGATCCCGAAAGGGACCGGAACCCGTGCTCTGAAACGCCGTGCGCCGCGTCGTGGTCCCGTTACCCTTGCCCGAAATCCTCCGAACGGCTATTGCATGGTCATAAGTGTTATCCCTGCTAACGCGGCGACGATTTACATGCCAGTCGAGAACTTTAACAGTTCCGAACAACAGAAAGAGACAGTAAGATTGTGAGAAGCAAATAAGGGAATGTAGAAGAAGAGCAGAGAGTACGGCAAAGAATACCATAACACTAAATTGCAACAATTACACCTTCCATTAAGATTTCTAATGGCACGTTTAAAGTTAAGACAAAATAGTTCAAATGAATCGTATTCAATTATCGTACAATATATTTATTAAGTACTACGAATCATTATTAGACTACGGATTTTATGCATTTCTGGAAAAATTTGATGTACAGAAAATATAACGAGTGCGTGCAACGAAC
>NW_017177596.1:0-782 GCF_001652005.2 Ceratina calcarata
TTCAATCTTACAAACCGAATAATTATATTTATAACTATTTCTATTAAATGTGGTACAATCCTTCAGGACTTCTGCTATGTTATTACATCCACCAATTCCAAAAAGAAGAGCAGAAGAATGGAAAGTACACGTAACTATTACTATGTACTTTCAAGGGGAATAGTAGTCGTAGTTTGAAACGTGAAATTTGTGGACGTCCATGTCTGTTTCATCCTCAGATACCTCTTTTTGGCTCAGAGCTCCAGCAATGAGAATTCTCGTTTAGAAGCGCAGAATCCGAGAAGTTCAACCCCTTCGGTTAGAATCAGTTCCTACTGGCTCAGCCAAGAGTCCAATCACAGCAAACTGCTACATATTGATTTGTTCATTTCGTGGTACCCGGAGAGTGGGAGTTGAATTATCGAAACTTTTTTTATCGACAAAGTTATAAAACGCTTTATGACAGTAACTTTACGACTGTAAGTTATTACAATTTTCAGGATAGGTTTAATGGTAAAGGATGAATTCAGAGTAATGAAACAGACGAGAAGCTATTACAACTATCGATACTTTTGTTCTAACTGTTGTAGAAATACGTTTTAGATTCTAGTCTTCTAGTCGCGCAGAAATAAGTTTTAGTCTTTTATGAAGTTTACTTTATTAAACTTCCTTCGTTTGTATATAAAAAACACTAATACATTATTCAAACAAAAATTTGAATAACACTTATTACAATACTTAAGGATGTATTGATTACACAGTCAATCCTAAAAGTTTGTGTACCTTAGAAAAACGCATTTCCT
>NW_017177597.1:0-782 GCF_001652005.2 Ceratina calcarata
TTAAATAAATTGCTATGGGATTATAAATATACGACCAACGTGATTTAAAAAAATGAATGAGACTAGGCAATATATTTTGATACTTAAAATACTGTAACTCTTCCTGGATTTGATCTTTCAAATTCTCCACGAAAATTATCATACGAGTTTTCAGAATTGTGAATGATTTTTTTACTCTGCGAGGTTTGTAAAATACACAGATGCGAATCATCACGAATTTCATGGAAGAGGATGACGAGGAAGAGGTCACTGCTTCCTGGAGGACTGCTGCCACCGTCGTCATCGCTTCCTGTGTTTACACTGTACCGTCTTGACGTCTCGTTGGCCCTCAAACGCTGGTCGCCGCGCTGACAACTTGTCAGTGCGCCTCTCCTGAATGTTTTCCGATGGGGGACACATGGTGGCCGCGCGCCGATGCGCGTAGACTAAACTCGCGCTCCGAAACGACCGCTCCTCTCTCCGTTTGAAACAAGCGAGACGCAGAGATCCTTCGCAGAAACAGATACACGCGTTGCACCCTCGCCACCATAAGCCATAAGTGATCGTTCCTGGGATACGGCGGACGAAGTGGCTTGTTTCCAGGCTTGCTTGCACAGCCTTCGACATAGTTCTTGTCGAATTATCCATCGTGACTAAGAAATTATTTGTTTGCACACTGCCACGTGTGTTTTGGTATTTACATACTGATTAATTACGCCCCAAGCATGCATTTCCATTCCCAAGTACTTGTTCCTATTTTAAATCTGAATTAGATACAAAATTAAACATTAATTGTCATATAA
>NW_017177598.1:0-782 GCF_001652005.2 Ceratina calcarata
TACTCGCCACGTGTAGTTATTCGAAATCTACGTTCGACAGAGTTCAGTTCAAACGTTAGCAGCACTGTCTGTAACGGTTACACTGTTCTCAAAATTGGCATTTTATTAACCGATCACATCAGGGTCACCAACTTGTAGGTATATGGATGAATGCCGTTATGCGCTGTACACACGCATTCGGCGAGAATCGTAGCGGGAATGATTCCAACTTTCCAGAACTCCGAAACATACAAAGTTACGAGGCAGATTGGCTTAGGAACTGGGGCAGATGCTGAGCACTGCCAAATAAATCAATCAGTTTAATTATTTTGACAAGAATCATTTATTGCTGATGGCGAAGGTGCGAGCACGTGCACGCGCGTAATGGCGGACCTCGTGGTCGCCGTACAAAGGAATGTATGATCGCCACTTATGACTAGCGAAATAATGCGCGCCGATGTAATAATATGAACGCGAGGAGATCGTCTTAACTATAAACTGTTAGGAACTGTAATCCGCGAGAACTAATACCCGTTTAGCATTAAGATGCTGAGAGATATCGGAGATACCGAAAACGCGTCTGAACTTTGGTGCCTCGATAAGACAACTATGTCGTATCGGGAAGGAAGTTCGGAGAGCCAGGCGGAAGCCTAGACTGTATAACGCTAGAGAGAAAAACTCCCTATGAATGCTGGCGCAGCGACGCCACACACATAGGGATAGGATCAGGTCGGTTGCTAACTGAAGTTGTTCAGAAACAGACAGTGACTCTGTCGGTAAGCGTCTGTACAGAAAGGATGCAT
>NW_017177599.1:0-782 GCF_001652005.2 Ceratina calcarata
ATTATATATCAAACACAATTTAGTAAAAAAAAATAACTGCACACAATCCAGTTCAAGAAACGAAAACAGGGAAATATGCAAATGAATTTCTATTAATAAACTTGTTATCCGGTTTACGTGATGCATCAAATATTCATAAACGCGCCTTCTTTGATACAATACATGATCTCATCGACTGTTTCAAAAACATTTACAGCCACTATATGAAACATTTTCAGTTACACTTTTCATAGAATAAAATTCACGGAAAATACTTACAATTTCTCTCAAACGAAGCGGAGTTCATTTCTCGTCGTCTTGTCTCGATCGACGCAAGCGTTCGCATCGTACCTCGATGTCATTTCATCGTCATCGCTGACAATTGAGCAGACCGCAATTATCTAACGAATCACCAAGATACAGCAATTTCTTATCACATTTGTGTTTACTCAGAAAAATGTTAGTCGTCGTATCGTTTGGAATATTGTTCTGCTAATTCTCATTCTGTCGTCGATTGCGAGACGAAACGAGCAACAGCAGACGCGCACCGAACGACGCTGTGGATTGCTCGTGACTGGCTCGACGAGGAGTGAACAGTCAGCTCGGCTGATAAAAACCGGCTTCGTGGCTCGACTACAGATCTCGGTCTGGTCTTTGACTTCTTACAAGGAAAATCATTCACCGAGCGTCTGTTGCTACTGACGCGACGGTACTCTTTAATCTAATTTGTTGCTCTTTATATCGCGCTTCTTTCACTCGGAATAGGTCAGTCAATAATAAAAGAGTCAAAACTGCTATTACAG
>NW_017177600.1:0-782 GCF_001652005.2 Ceratina calcarata
ATATTATATCGATTCTACTGATATTTAATATGTAATTAGTTTTTTAACGCTATTTCAACTAGAATTTTTAATTTTCATGTAGCAGGTGATAAGAGTCATGGAGTTACACACAAGACTTTCGGTCACTAAAGAAAATATGTACTTATTACTAGAAACAACCGTAGGTAAGCGAAACAAAGAACTGAAATACAAAACTAACATATAATAGTTACTGAACTGAAACCGAAACTGATATAAATCTGAACCCATGTATCTAATAACAGCTATTAGTTAGTCGGAGCTGGTATATAACAGTTTAAAACAGCTATTTTCAATCCTTGTTTAATATACTTTGGTATTTGGATGTACAGAATTAAGATGTAAAATAAGTTCACGTATAATATTTAATTTATTTGGAGTAATATATGCTGCACATTACTGACATATAACAATAACAAATGATTTGTATAAAATAAGACAATTTACACTTACAACCATTAAAATTTTTATAAGCTGGAATATAAGACTTAGTTACATAGATTGAAAGAAATCAGTGAATAATATTTAAAATAATTTTCACATAGCTAAATAAGATTTCAGTACTTTTTAATCTGCTTTTTTATCTTCTCCTTTTGCCCATGATAATGTACAGACTCCATTTTTACATTCTTTTACCCATCGCGGAGGTTCATCATTTGTTATTTCATTTTGCTTATTTCTTAATTGCCACAATTTTATAAATAATGGTCGTATTAGGAATCTCCATATAATGAGCAATATTGGTATTGCTACACATGGTACAC
>NW_017177601.1:0-782 GCF_001652005.2 Ceratina calcarata
CAATTCTCCATAATATTGATTCATTATTCAACAAACCAATCTTTCTCCAAACATCTTCTCGAACTCTTAATAAACAAGGTCCTTTCCGGTTCGTTACCGTCTTATCTTTCTCAATTGTTTTGAGAATTCGAGACCCGAACCCATGAAAGGAACGGGCCCGGGCGAACCAGAGACGAATGGATTGCATTCATGCTCGAACATTCGACGTAGTAACATCGAGTCATTCTAACATTGCGCTATACGAATAAATTTCTTACTTCGTAAGAAATATCGAAAAGGGTTGGAGCTCTCATGTGGAAAGTTTCGACCATACACTTTAGAAATACCGCTATTATATTGACCGTGATCGGAATTCGATCATACGATCTAATAGCGAAGAAAGAATTACGTAATCGCGCGAGACAATTCAATTTCCAAGAAAAGGACGGACTGATCCATCATTGCGCAGTCGCGAATAATCGTGGCCGCACGATTGCGATTGCCGATGGATTTTGATTATTCCCAACTTGATCGCAGGGGTCTCAGAATTTATCCCGCACGGCTCGTTTCCCCTCTTTTTCGCCCGTATTTCGATCCCCACTACTATTCTCCTCATGCGCCTTCGCGAAGCGAACCTATCAAGTACCAGTCCCCACCATGGTCGCGTCGTTCCCATTTTCCGGCCGAGGGATAAATTCTGAGAACCCTGCTTGACCGTCGCAGAATGTGCTCCTCTTCGCAGGCATCAATCACGATTCGATACGACTGGAAACAGAATTTATCTGTACAGAGATCGAATAACT
>NW_017177602.1:0-782 GCF_001652005.2 Ceratina calcarata
TAATGGGTGATGGGAAAACAAGCAACACGGCGCTCGATTTCGCCAAGTTGCAAGATGCAACGATTTGATTCGCTTTGCAGCTTCAACGTATTCATTTCGAATCGGAATGCCGATGTTCGGATCAACACCGAACGATCCCTGCACATTCGCAGTTGCGAAGCCTTCATTCCTTTAGACGAGCATGGTGTTCTGCGAGTCGGTGGAGAATTGAAGAATGCGATAAGCGCATGGGAAATAAGATCTCCGATAATTGGCCGAAACTTGATGTGTGTATATCAATAAACCGGCGTTATACGAATACGTTGCATGAAAGTTTGCATCTGACGATGGTCACCGTGAGACAGTGATTTTGAATTCTCGGTTGTCGTAATGCAACACGAACGGTCAGTCATAAACGCGTGTAAAGTACTCGATGGCGGGACCAGCCATCAGTACAAATGATGCAGATTTTGACCCCGGGACAGTGTCGTCCGGCGTGTGCGTTCACGAATAATGGAGTGGAATATGCTGGACATCTTGAAGTCCGCGACTCCGCAAGCCGAGGAAAGACGGCTCATAAAGCATACATTCCCATTTTGTCTGTTATGTAACGCGAGCCGTCTATGTCAGATGGTAGACAATACACGTTTTGCGTCGGCAATTATACGGGAATACGAGGCGAAGGATTTAGGTGAGAAACAATACATTGATCGTGCGATCGATGTTTGTACACCCTTCTCTCTCCTCATATACTAGGGCGGATTAAGGAGACGGTATGGTACAATACCAACTCTGTACACCTG
>NW_017177603.1:0-781 GCF_001652005.2 Ceratina calcarata
ATCATACATATGTACTATCGTATAGTCCAGGGATGGGAAACCTTTTTTATATAAAAGATCAAATACATTTTGTGAAACAATGAAAAACAGCAGAAAATATTGGAAAGCCAGAGGCTCCCCATTTCTGGTATAGTCTATAGATAAAATTGTGTACACATTTTAGTACATCTGTATGGTTCATAAATGCAAGATCCCTAAGTTCACTGATACTGAATCATTAATTATCGTAATCTTTATGTGAAAATGTAGTCAGGATGCTCGTAGAAAACGTTACGATCGCTCTGAACAATCTAAAGCGTTGCTCGAAATACCGTGGTAGGAAAAACGACTATGGGTGAAAAAGGAAGAGAAACGATTTAAAAGCGTAGCTTAATCGGGCACGATTTTTACAATCGAACGATTGTCTGCCGGCAATCATCCCAGTTAGCTTAAACGCAAAAAAGCTCTTGCCTGGAGGAATCAGCAGCAGATAAGTGACGTCAAAAGAGATTCCGCGATCTATATTTTTGTACTCGCGTAATCGCAAATCGCAATTTTATTAAAGCTGATCCAGACAGAGTCTGTCTCTGCCAGTATCTCGTAGTCAAACACGCGAGCTTGCATCACGGATCATAAACGTCGCCCATTAGTATCTCTCAATTTTATTTTTTTAGGTCAACTTCTATGTATCGTCAAATCGACATGATTTAAGAGCGTAGCTATCCTGGCTATTTAACATGAAATTTATTAACAAAAACGAGGTATCAAAATTGTTAGATTCATCTAAAGTACTGATTTTTAA
>NW_017177604.1:0-781 GCF_001652005.2 Ceratina calcarata
CCTGCATTAATCCTTCCGTGATGTTGAATGATATATTGGATATATTTTCACCATTATATGTGACGAATTCGCGTCCGGTGGTCATGTGCCATATTAATTGTATGAAATCTGTTGTGAAGTCAAGTTTGAATAAAATGTAAAGCAGACCGTATATCCACACGGAGTCGAACGCTTTTTCTATGTCCACAAGGCAGGCGCCCACCACGCGCCCTTCGTGCAGGTGACGGCTCGTGTCGCTAATTACTTTGTGGAGTGCGTGAGTTGTTGACAGTTTGTGTCTAAATCCAAATTGGTTATCTTTAAGGGTGTTATTTTTGGTTGTGTGGGTTTTTATGGTTTTATTGATGACTGCTTCATATGCTTTACTAATGGCCGGTGTCAGGCTGATGGGGCGGTAACTGGAAACTTCCGTGGGGGGTTTGCCTTTTTTTAAGATTGGTAGAACTTTGGCTCTTTTCCATGCGTTAGGGTATAGTCGGTTATTAAGGCAGTTATTGAAAATGATTGTGTAGTGTCTGATGATTTTTGTTGGGAGATGTTTGAGGATGATTGGGGGGATGTTATCAAGGCCTGAGGATGTTTTATTGGGTAATTTTTTAAAGATTTGACTGGTTTGGTGTAAGTTTGTGAAGAGTAGGGTGTCGCTATTTTGTATGGGGTTATCGGCAGGATTAAGGTCACTGAATGTGGTGGATGTAACGTTATTTGCCGCGTTCTCTTCAAATTTATCAGCAAGTTGTTTAACTTTGTCATCTACTATGGCTTTAACGCTCGTGTGTGT
>NW_017177605.1:0-781 GCF_001652005.2 Ceratina calcarata
CTGCAACAAGAAATCCGCAGGATTCGAACAAATTCAAGGAGCGGGCATTGTACAGGTCCGGGGATGTTGCGAGGCAAAACTCGGCAATGTAAGGTTATTGACGTAAGAAATAATAACGGCAACGCGGGAACAATCCATCGGCCCATCAATCAGGTTAAACACATCCAGCATCCTCCCGGAATTAACGTCACATCACGTACAAATAATTAAGGAGCATCAAGAAAAAACCGAGACAGCAGGAGCAGAATATTCGGATTCCAACCTACTGGCCTTGGAAGATATTGAGAGACAGGCCAAGGAACTAGCAGCTCAAGAACAGAATGAAACCATACGACGATATTTGACGTATGGAGGACCTTCCACTGGAATAATCGTCGTCACTATTCTAATAATAGGGATATTCATCTATAGACAAAAATTAACAAGAGGAAGAGACGTCCCTAAAATTACAATTGAAACTACACCCCGAAATCTACGACCAATATCATCGCCTATTCCGCTATCGATCACCGAATTCCCGAAGGACATCATCCGCCCTATCACGGCACCAGAGCCAACGGAATGGAGGGACCCCGGACATATAAAGACAACGTTCAGGACTTCGAACTTATAAACCAGCGAAACAAATTAAGGAAGCTATAGGAAAGGAGGCGACTTAAGGTCTAAAAGAAAAGGTCTAAAACAATGATCAAAACAAAAATAATTTCGTTTCCTCTTTATTTTTTTCAGACGTCATAGTTGAGACTTACAATTACTAGCAGTGAATGAAAGAGGGTATGGG
>NW_017177606.1:0-781 GCF_001652005.2 Ceratina calcarata
AACATAAGAACACGTGGGATAGTAGTTCCCCCGACAAAGTCATAGCATACTGTGCGGTATACGAATGACTAACTTTGTTTAAATTCATTTTTTGCACTAGTACACTTTTTGAATTTATTGCGGAAAGTGTGCGATTATACGATGCCTCATACTGGCACCCTGTCTGATCCGTATTTATAACATATTTTTGATCGAAATATGGTAGTAATGCTTTGGTTTGCCTTTTGAACATGCTCGCCGATTCTAATATTTCATCTATACTGACGCATTCTCTATGAGAAACGTAACGCGTAATTTTTCTCTATGTTTCCGCTCGAAGTTCTTAACCCACGATTGTGACGCCTTAAAAAAAAGGAGTGCGCTTCGAATTGGGCTGCAGCACCTAGATCCCACTGCTGCAAATTTCTTGTCGTTACCTGAAAAATAAAATGAAAGTTTCATTTCATTAACATAATTTGTTCTTCAAATACGATTGTGGAAGGAAAAAAATTAGAAGCAAAGTCAATATGAATATGTACGTACCTGATGGTAATTCTTCCGCGCTTCTACAAAACGACCATATGTCCAGGAATCGATAATAGCGTATTTATCGAAAACTGTTCCGCCAGCTTTCACGTTTTGCTCCCAAATTTTTAATTAGTCTTTTCTTTTTAGGGCTCTTGATCCCTTCGCTTGCAATGTCTGTAAATTCCACGTGGGATGTTCTCTTGCAAGCCACACTACTTTAATTTTAGTATCCAGAGGGATGAACTCGGGCCAGCAAAATGTTAGGGATGGTGCC
>NW_017177607.1:0-781 GCF_001652005.2 Ceratina calcarata
AACAATTCTCATAGTTATGCTTCGCTCGTACATATAGTTTCTCTCAAAATCTAGTTAATACTAGCTCTGATTTTATCGAGTGAGATCTCGTGGAACGATAGTGGGTATCAGTCACGTGGCCGAGTAATAATGACTCGCCGTATCGCAGATAACGATTCGAACGGCAGTTCATAATAATTGCGTTTTAATGGAAAAGTGCAAATTTCCATCCACATTCGCCGGAAACATTTTTTTCCTATAATTGCAAGGTTCCAAAGTTGGAGTACAACTTTGCAACCTTGACTTATGCAAGTGTCACCCTTGCTTGTTAGAAAAAATTCACAGCTTTCTAACTGTTAAGAGTTATTTCTTAATCATAGCATTTGTGAGAGGTAGCTATATAATTTTATCGATTCCACATTGTAAATTTCCTGGAGCTCGCGTAGAATTTATTTTCTAGATCGAAGGAAATTTCAACGAGAACACAGAAAGTCGGCAGTCCTGCCACGCAACGAATTCGCCGGGCACTCGGAAACGAGCGGAAGTGCATTCGCTTGTCAACGTGGTATTTTGAAAGCGGTGAGCAGAAAGAGCAACTTTCGACATCCTGTGACGAATAATCGGCCATATGTTGTTGGCCGGCGTGACGCCAGAATTCGTGGTCTTTGTCAATGAGAGTGTCTCCCACAAAAAGAGTACAATTGCAGCTGTTAAAGGACGTCAGCTTGTTTCAATTTCGACTTTTGTCCATTGATATCTACGACTCTCTTCTCTTTTTTTTAAATTTTATTCTTTTTATTAG
>NW_017177608.1:0-781 GCF_001652005.2 Ceratina calcarata
CTGAAACAGGTGAAAAAAGAATAATAATGTATTTAAAAACAAGAATAATAACGAAATCTACAACATAAGAAAAATAAGTAGTCGTGTATGAAAGAATGAAGGAAGAGAAAATTGAAATGAAAGAGAGAAATGAAGAGAGAAAGGAGGTCTCGAATAAATTTGAAAACGAAATCAAAAATATAAATTACCACTGTTCATTAATTGTAAATGATCCGAACCTGTTGAATGTGTCGCGCTAGTGTCTCCGCGGGCTTAGAAAGCTGTTCTAATTAAAGCAATAGAATTTATTGTATTGTTACTTAATTTGCAACGTTTACTTTTCTTAATGTTCGTTAATTGTGAAAAATCTCTTTCTGACTCTGAATTTGAATACGGAAGAGTTCGTATGGTGTTTACGAGTTATTTCAACGTCGGGAATAGCAAGATGTTATGCTCATCATTTGCAGAATTAATATGGATCCACATGTCATCAAAGCTCATTGTCAGTAGCGATAGCTGCTGGTATTGCGCTTTGTCAAAAGTTACATATAATTCTGTTCACTCTGCTTTTAAATTGTCATGATCAAAAATTTCTAATCTATTTGCTACACGGGCCAAATACAAAAATGTATGGTCTCTATCACTGTCAAAAAGGCAATATTTTGCTTAAAAGAATTGTAGACTACCTAAAAATTCATCATTTAGAGGAAAACGATCTATGATTTCACAAATGGCAAATATAAAAAGATAAACAATTTTTTTTAATTTCTAAAAATATTTCCTAAGGTAAAGTGTTATTGCG
>NW_017177609.1:0-780 GCF_001652005.2 Ceratina calcarata
CCATATGCATGTATAAAATTTTTTACGATATTCCAATTACGAGATTACGATATTACGATTTATTTGATAACGTATGAAAAGCCGCTGTAACTAGAATCTTTTAAACTCTTAAGGTTATCTCGGGGAGTATCCACCTGTTAACAGAACTGTGATTCAACCGAAGACAAGAGCCGATGGATCGTGAAGGAAGAGCAGAGGCGATCGGCTGATCGCTGGGCTCGTCTCGCGTTCGTGCAGAGGCCGCGTTACCGGGCGTCTTTCGATTTTCATTCCGGCTCCTTTTCCGCTAATCGTGACCGAGAAGTCGTAAAAAATAAGGTCGCTTTACGAGTAGCCGGAGATGGGAGAGCGGATACGTTCGCAGAAGGGCCGTACTCGGTCGTGTCACGGAAGGTGCCGAGTTCATGAAAAATATGCATCACGCGAGCGAGTCTTTCCCGCCTCTTCCTTCTGCCACTCTCTTGCACAGGTGTACAGTTTAAACGATAGGAAACCCAACCGATTCTATGGATCCTAATATCCTCATTATCGATCCTTCCGTTCTGTTCCTGGTCCAAATTAATTAGTCAGTAAATAGCTGAGATTACTCTCAGATGTAATTTTCTCTATTACTGTCTGTATCTATTTAGCACTTATAAGAAATATTTCTCAGTAACGAATTTCCAGCATTTTAATTGAATTTTAAATTATAATAACACTTCATGATTACTTAAGATTAAAAAGAAATTAATCAAGTATTACAAATAGAACATAAAGAATTTGATGTGGACGGTTGTATAT
>NW_017177610.1:0-780 GCF_001652005.2 Ceratina calcarata
TAACGTGAATGTTTCAAGCCATTTAATGGATCCATTAGAATTCGTAAATGATTTAGAGTGAAACGATTAATCGTTTAATTGCCACATTTTTAATCTATTGATTATTTAACAGTAACAGTCATTAAAATCGTGGAAGAATTTAAAGAAAGAATGAGCAATTCGTTGGATCGCAATTGAAAAACGCAGCCTTTAAATGATCTCGGAAATGCATAAATGGAGTGAGAGATTCGATCCTGGTTGCCTGGGGGCTCCGTAAGCAAATCATTTCTATGTGAATCGGGGGAGAAAAGAACCCGTGGAACGGCTCGCCGGGATTCCCTTAAGAGAGCCGAAAGAGGCGAGACACGAAGGTTGCTCGAATAAATTAAAAAGTTCCCGGCACGGGGCCAAGTTCATTGCCAACGCAACCCGGCGTCGCCGTTTGTACTGACTCCGCGTAAACAGACCACGATTGTCGTTTCTTCCTCTTTTCCTTTGCATTCAATTCTCGGTTCCCGCACAATTGCCGCGTATTGTTTCACGGTAATTGGCCGACAAGGGATGTCAACGGAGCGGACGTGCACGCGCCGTTCTACGCTTAAATCTAGAATCTCAATTTCGCGGCAATCAAGACGGAAATTTCGAAAGTAATTCAAAAGCCCCGTCGCAGAAGGAATCGGATTAAATTCATTAACGCAAGCAGTAATTCCTGAAGTGCTGAAGATTAAATTGACCGACAGTCCAATATATTAATTATAATTATACATTTGGGATTTAGATGTTCATTACTGATTTATCATG
>NW_017177611.1:0-520 GCF_001652005.2 Ceratina calcarata
TCTCGCAATTGGAAAATGTCGCAACTCATCCTTCGCATAGAACGAATTAAAGATTCTACAACTGCAATTAAATTTAATATTATTCAGAGATTGAGTCACTCTTACAAAACAATCCTCGTAACCCGTTAAGATTTCGTATAGATACACAATTATAAAATCGTTAGTATACTAACGTCTCCAGGTAAAGATCAATGCCGACCAATGAAGAAGAGGAATTAATTGTCGTGTAAAAACATTTTTGATCTCCTGGCCTACATGCTTGGCCTTCTAACCACAACTCGACGAGCTGCCAGGAGGGGGGGCAGGGATGGGCAATCGGAAATTTATCTCGACCTTCTCGTTTAATGAACACCCGAAATAAGGAATTTTGAATTCTGCAATATGAGGAAAGTTTGTCTCGTGTTAAGAGCCTGAATAATTGGAATGTAAAGCTACTGCGATGGGACTTACTTCGGAATGGGACTTACGAATCTCTTTCAAGGATTCATTAATTATTCTTTTATCGTGAATCAATTATATG
>NW_017177611.1:2385-4173 GCF_001652005.2 Ceratina calcarata
AAACTACGCAAAACCAAACAAAACCACACAAAACAACACAAAACCACACAACACAACACAAGAGAACACAACACAAGACAACACAAGACAACACAACACAACACAACACAACACAACACAACACAACGCAAAACCACACAAAACCACACAAAACCACACAAAACAACGCAAAACCACACAAAACCATACAAAACCACAGAGTGACGACTTGTACGGTGACCAGCAATCAAAATCGCATTTGCCCCATTAGCATGAGCTTGAGTGATACCATCAAAAGAAGAAGAGTAGGATTGCCTCATACGACGACGTGAACAAAGCGGTTCGATCTCCCTTTAATTAAAGAAGCTGCGACGAAGGGGGCCGAGTCGGATCCTCCCGTCCTTGAGTTCTTCGAAATCGACCCGTTGGTAGGTCGAACGTCCTTCGCGTCCACGCGGACCTTTTCAGACGGTTCGTATATCGTCCCGTCCTTCTCGACGACTCTCACTTTCTCGGCACGTCTCCCGTCTCTCTCTCTCGGCCGGCGTTCGGTCCGCGGCTCTGACCAGCTGCTGTCCGCTGCGGTCTTTCTCCCTCGTTCGCATCTGTGTTCACCTGGGAAGAGTTACAGCATCCTCCCGCGGACGTCGGCTCGCGATAATCGCATGGACCGTACTAGCTCTGCCCCCCACTTGCCGATCGGGTGAATCCTATAAATGGTCTCCGCGCGACTCGGGACGAAGAAGTCACCTCGCCCGGGTTCGGCAAGCGTACCCGCGAGAACCATGTGTACGTGTTGAGTGTCACGCCAAGTTTTCGGATTTCGAGAACAGCCGAAACCACATCGGATCGCGCAAGATGGTAAGTAAAGTGTACCGACCGGGACAAGTGAACCTATGTACGTCGTGCGTGGGACCAGGTCGGGGGTGAACGGGGGTTTACAGTGGAGGGTAAATTAGGCCAGTTGCGATTGGGAGTTCTGTAGGAGTGATGTGATAGTGGAAGTTTCGAAATCTCCTGATGGGATGGTTTTTTCTTTTATGGTTGTCGAGGGTGAAGAATGATTAGTGGCACATTATGGCTCGAGGGGGTTTTTATGTTGAAATCTTCTTTATTTGTGTCGATTCTTCGTCTTCTGCTGTCTTTTATGTAGGCGAAGTCGTTTAATTGTATCTGAAGTTGTTTTTTGTGTAGATATTCCTTTCTTAAGGAATTTTGGATGAGATTTTTGGGGCAGGTGTCGTTGAGGAGCTTTTTGGAAATCAGGATTGTCTTCTAGATTTCCTAATTAATTTTTAGTAATTCTTATCTTGTAGACAAGTGAAACTTGTGTACTGTTGCCATTATCATGGCCCCATAGAAAGTCCCTGTGGAAAGATTTCTCTCCGGGTCAAGCGGTTCTTGGAAGGTGGATTAAAAAAAAAAAGGTATTCAGACGACCTGTTATGCAAACGGTTTCATAAAAAATTGCATTCGGAATCCTAAATGATTCCCGTTTCGTCCCGTAGCGATAACTTTCGTTTTCTGCAAAACCGCTTGGTATTTATTCGCGCGGTCGCATCCGCAGCCTCGGATGGAATTAATAGCGAGAAGCAAGCGTCAGCCGACTGTTAGCAAGCGAAATGTCAAAGGTTATCACTGAAACCCGCCTATCTGGAGCCTCCCTATTGCCCAATCGCTGATCTCAGCCACTAACCAATGACAAAAATGTCTTTTCTGATGATCGCATTCACCTGACTCAAGGATTTGTGTCTGTATTCGTTACAACGAAAATGAAATATGGTACATGTGTTAGTATTGGCAAGAAGA
>NW_017177611.1:5775-7879 GCF_001652005.2 Ceratina calcarata
CAACACAACACAACACAACACAACACAACACAACACAACACAACACAACACAACACAACACAACACAACGCAAAACCACACAAAACCACACAAAACCACCAAAAACCACACAAAACCACTTCGCTTCGCTCGAGCTTCAATATGATGCTCAGGTCAGAGTTCAAGATATATAATTCAGGGTTTAGAACATAGAAATAAATTAGATCAACTATTAGAGAAATTAGAAACACATTAGAAATGTTTGTGAGACTCACTAGGACACGAGATCGCCATTTAGACTGATAGAATTTGCATATCGAGTAGATGTGAAATCGTTTTGGGTAGCTGTATCGGATTGACCGATGTCGTTCATTGTGAAATTGGGTAGTTTTCGATTCGGCAAAGGTCGCGGTGGCAATATTCTTTTATTGTATTCCCTAGAGAAAAGTGAAAGCGAGTTTTCTGTGCAGTCGAGTGTTAATTAAGAAAATTCACGGTTGCGTAATCGCGAAGAAGAGTGTAATGTGTATTGATCTTTCATGCAATTAAGTAAGAACCTGTCAGCCACAGAGTCCAATGCCTTCCGATGTGATGTTCAACTAAGAACGTCCCACAAATACCAAGAAATATGAGAGCATCTTTCAACCGATCAATCAATTCATAGTTAGATTAATAGAGAAATGTATTACATTATTTATTATAATCATCAGTTCATGTATCTTTCATATTCTTCCTCATTGCAATGTCATAATTATAATTGCAACAACAATCCTGATTAATTATTAATTTATAACTGCCAAGTCACAAGTATAATTGCCACTGAAGCCAGTCAGTACAGAAATTGGGTGATGAATACTGCTGGACCAAAAAGGGTTGCCCTCTCTAAGGCGTTTGGACACACACAGGCAGACATACCTCCTTTAAGTAGTAGTGGACTCGTCCACTGAGTTATAATACATTTGAAGAATGGCAATATTTGCTGAGATGTGAATTGAACCTGATGGGAGACGTTTTGTGTAAAATGTTGCATTAACGCAACGCCGTGAGTTAACGGGTTAAATCGGAACTGTGTTAAGAAGTCGTGTACGAATTGAGAGTCAAACAAGAACTTGCGGAAACCTGCTCGCGTGGGAGCGGAAGATGCAACAGCACGATCCGTTAGATAACAAATACAAACGGTTTCAAACAGACAATGAGCATATAAAAACTATTCCCTGGGAGCAAATGTCAGTCGTACAAGAGATCACCTGATTAACCGCCAGCGAAACCATTGTTCGTCATCGGTTTGAATAAATGTCAGCTTCGACCAATTGGTCGGCGTACATTGTGCCCGCCGGACAAGAAAAAAACTTGCAGACTGTCAGAGCCGGGGTACCAACTGTCTCTCGTCAGACAAATGAGGGACATTGCAACAAAAACCATAATAGATGTTTTAACAAGCTTTCTTTCATTTTTGTTATTAAATTATTGGCTCATTTTGGGATTCTCATGATTCTCCATTATGGCGTCGATCATTCTAATGAGAATATTAATTAATGGCTGTTATACATTTTGTTCATCGCCATTATCCAGGCTGCCAACCTCAACACAAAGCCTGTAGGGCTTTCTTATCAACAATTATTAGCAACAGACATGTCACACATTTAAAGAAATCAAAGAAAAAGAAAAAACCATAAGCTTGAGCGTCGAAATGACTCGTGAAATCAGGTCGTCGACATGAAGCCTCTGGTTCAATCGCCATTATTCAGAAATGTCACGTTCCTCTTTAGAACCGTTGATACGAACGATTAACTCGTAAGATTAACTCATCACTTCGATCGGATTGGCAAACGGTGAGAAAAAACGATCAAGAAGTTTCATAACCGACGTCAATTTTGCGCGATCTCCGAGGATCTCCAAGGATCGATGATCGTGTCTAACGATAGTAAACTCTTCTAGGATTGTCAAATATTTTTATGATCATTTCGTAACAGTTATCGAACCGAGTGTATATGATGACACTTGATGATGAACAGCGCAAGGGGTCCTCAGTTGCGTTATGGCACTGGTTATGCGCTTTCTCTGTTTATTAGCTTGTCCACATTTCCTGGTTATCGGTTTTTATAGTTTGACACTTAGAGATATC
>NW_017177611.1:9821-10262 GCF_001652005.2 Ceratina calcarata
CACTATTACTATTGATAATGACCCATGGGCCATTTTGGTGGCCATCATCGATTGCTTGAATAATCGGTTGAATAGAGGCGAAGGTCAATGATAATTAATGCGACGACTGACACCAGAAAGCAACTTTCATCGACCTGTTATCACTTGACTAGTAATGCTTTTACCTTCGACCCCGACAGTGCTTGAGGTTTTTAGTGTCTCCTCCTCCACCTGTGCGACGCGTATGCCGTAATACAGCCTTGATGAGGAGGATGCGTGTTAACGTCTGAATTCCGCGCATTCTTCTCTCTAGCCATCATCCGAGAGATTTCAATTAGAGGCCTAGCTGCTGTTGTTTGATTTCGCTTTGCACGCTCGATTTACCCACGTTCAAGATGAAGTCACTCGAATACGGATTACTCATTCATCGAAACGACACGGTTTTTTTATACTGAATTAAAA
>NW_017177611.1:11949-12834 GCF_001652005.2 Ceratina calcarata
CAATTTCTGGTGACGTCAGAATGTCTACTGGATCTGTGATTGGATGTAAAACAATAAAGGAGATACAGAGAATGAGTTAGAAATTGTGAGGTGAAGAGGTGATCGATTGTATTGATTGTAGAAACAAGTGCAAACATTTGTTGCACGCTGTCACATTCTAATTGCAAAACAGGTACGAGGTTACTACGCGGCATTTGGTTAATCAGCAATTCTCTTCAAGGTATAATCAGACTTTATCGGCTTCGTGTTAGCGTTAATTTTTAACGTGTCCGATAGTCACAATAAAAGCGAAACGTTTTTCTCTGCCGAGACGTTTGCTTTAATGTCGATGAACATGTTAAGTGTTCGGTTGAACTTTATGAATGATAAACGTATCAATCAGTATAACAGCACTGGTGATTATACATAGTTATACAAATGTTGTATAATTATATAAACATAAACAACAACAAGCAACAATAAACAATAAAACTAGTAGGGATTTTTTATTAAAATGTCGTTAATCAATGATAGAAATAATGATCGATAAGCAATGAGGATAGACAGAATGAAAAATGGTACACGAACCGATCGGTGGTATCATGGATCGATCGTTGAACAAGAAATCGTCGCGATGGCATTTCGATTTCGAAACCGCCTCGGGTTGACCAATAAATTTCCGGATGATCCACGCTCTCTCATATACACCCAGAATGATAAATAATAACCAGCCGGCTCTCCTTTCTACGTATTTTTCCTCTCCGCCACTTGGACAGTCGTTTTCTTTTTTTTTTTTTCTGTACACCGTCCGGGCCATCGTAATTTCGTTTGCGTAATAAGTTGTAATAATAATAATAATAATCTTCCTCCGACCTTCTCTCAAGAAGGATACGTCGTGAGTAACGA
>NW_017177611.1:17674-35168 GCF_001652005.2 Ceratina calcarata
AGCAAGAACAATAACAACAACAACAATAAAAATAAGGATAGGAATAAGAACAACAACAACAACAATAATAACAATAACAATAAGGACAACAATAACAATAATAATAAGTCTTTACATTTTTTAGAATTGCCATATTAAAAAATATGAAAAATTTTCATAGGCGAAGGAAAATTTGCTTGTAAGAATCGCGTAACGTCATTTGTATGCACGGACAAACGTAATAGCGTGCGAGAGTAACGTTTTACGATAGTACAGAACCGATCTTTGTTATGGTAATTAGTAAAAGTCTGCGAACGGTCCCGTTGTGCCCGGGGCATAGGCAGACAGTAGTCCTACTATTTTTTCGCCGCGTTTCTACCCAGTTACACACGTTATTACGTGGGTGAAGAGGACGAGTGGTACCTGCGCGGTTTACAAACTTTCTCCTCTGACTCTACTTCGGCTGCCCTGGTTAATTCATCGGCACGAGTCGCGAGAAACCCAGTAGCGATGCTCACGAGGTACCAAATCATCGATTTCAAAGATCAGGCTCTTTCCAAGCAACTCTTCCTTAGAAACACGAACGTCAATACGAAATATTGAGTTGGCAATTGATTTGCACACAAGCTTTCCCTTTATTTAATTGCCAACCTAATAAAATTGAATCTTCATAGATAATTTTATACGAAGTTATTGAATTCTAAGCCAGATTAGCATTTTTATACTGAATATCAGATGGGCAAGGCACGAAATCGTTGAATTCTCAATTATTTTGCATACTATGTGGGTTGGCGTGAACTTTATGTTTGCAACGACCAGTTTTTGTAAATGTAAATTGAACTTGATGAATGCACTCGGTTAAGCAACAACTGGAGTGTTCTTCTGCAGAAATTCGTTTGCATAATACGTCAGGGAGACATGCCTGAGACGAGAAATGTCCTGTCGATGAGGATCATAAATCATAACTGTCAAAACCAGCAATCGGTACCCAGCTCCAATAATATTAATAACAATAATAATAATAATAATAATAATAATGAGGAGAATTCAAGCACTCTATGAACATGCATGCATCAATTATGGCAGTGGTCTAATTGCCCGATGTTTGATCAACAAAACCATCTGACGCAACTGTTACCACTTTCCCCACATTGCCCCCTCCCCCCTGAAACTTGTTAAAAATCCATGTTCTGTTGATCAATATCAATAAGCAACTAAAGTTAGTTAACAGCAGTCGAGCGTTATTGATTGGGAAATAATTTTACACCTCGTGCAACCATAAGCTGACCCGTAGAGAGCCGTCGTTACATAGTTTTGAAAACGTGCAACGTGCAACTTTCTCTAGGTGCAAATAAAACGCTGATGAGCCGAACGCGGTTAATTGTTTGCACTATTCCACAGTCGGCGTCATAAAAGCTATGCTATATATTAATCATGCAACCGTCCGCGGACCGTAATTGCCTGCGCGCGGTCAACGGGGTTGCGAAACGCAACATTATAAATCAGACCGTTGATGCATTTTAATATATAAATCATGAGACTGTTCTGGAGGGGGGGTCGTGAGTGACGTGAACCTAACTAGACGCTTCCTACCTGTCCTCTTCTTCTTGTTTTGCATAACAGCATTGTAGCTTTCCTCAGTCACGAAGGACCTGCGATTTCGCAATCGAAGATCAACGATCCTGATTAAAACGGCGATACTTTTAGATGGCTAGATAGAAACTGTAAACCAGAATGTTCAAACAGAATCCTAATAATAATAATAATTCAGTAGAAAATAGATTTTCGTTCATTCATGATACTAAGACGTCTCATTCTACTAGGCGTTTTACAACTTGTCCTGAGACTTATGAAGGGTACGTTAGAAGCCTTTCACATACTGGCGAAAGAGACCGTAGTATTCCTTCCCTTCCTATAGGCTGAGATCCTCCTATATAAATTATACGCCTAAAGGTCAGTGGACGTTTCTTCGAGCCAGAACCATCATTCGCGTACGCCACGTTCGCGATGTCGTAAACGGATAAGGTTTTCATTTCTGGCCAACGAGTCTTCTGATTTATAGAACCCACTGCAGGATAATTGCATTATTACAAACCGTTTAGCGTTAAAAAAAAACAACATCGACCGTTGCAACAATGTAAAACTCGCGTTCTTGCGTGGGACTCCGTTCAATAAATATATGACAGCTAATTAGTAACAGGAAAGAGATAAAGTTGCAAAACGAATTAAAATAATAATGTTTAATTGAAGTGTGAATGTTGCATGAAGACGTCACTGACTATGTCTGTGTATGTGTGTGTGTGTTTGTTAAGGAAAATTATGAGAAATAGTAGAAAGTCGCTTTTAATTTCGGTGGGATACGCGGTGGAACATAAATCTTTGAGGCTGAGCGTGGTGATCAATGAAAGTACCACACGGTGCGAACCTTTCACGATCACTGCTGCATCATCGGGTGCCTCGCGGCTGTGAGACGGGTTATATAAGAAATTGAGTAAAGCGTGAGATAATCCCACGAGGACGATCATCGATTTATAACAGGATTACGAGCCGATCCGTGACCCAATATGCATCCGATATATCGGGTCATTGTCATCGTTCCTGAATGAATGGTTTCTGCGTATAATGAATGACTCATATTAATACTTGGATGCATTGCAAAATAGAATTACTTTTCTAATATTAAAACAAGGAACTCCATTTTATAAACAGTTGTAGTAATTTCTATGTGTAATTGTTTACAGCGAATCTTGTGGATTGCCATAGTTGTGGCAGTGCTCTCCACACACTATGCGGAAGCATCTAGTGAGAAGAGCAAACGAGCGATCGGAAGCAAGGGTTACGTTTATGAACCACCCAATGAGATCTTCACGTATCCTACAACGAGGTAAGTTAAAAAACCTTGGATTATGATTTTATTTTCTTGGAAGTACTGTGTAAGTAATGTGTGTGTGTGTGTATTTTTTATAGGCCGTCGCAGCCAACGTATACTACCCCGAGATATACGTCAAGGCCTACACAAACTCCATATGTCGATCATTTTACAACAAGTGCGCCTGTCACCTATACATTGTAAGAATCATTTCATGTGGATTATGAATTAGGAATTAGGATTTATAGAAGTTAGTGCAACTAAGACACTTTCTATATTATAGACCGACGGGACGGCCGCCAGTGACGCAGCCGACGAGGACACCAGGGTATGACTATCAAACACCTAGTAAACCCTTCCCACCTGTAACGATACCAACGCAGAGGACACCGATTCAAACGGTACCAACTCAGAGGATACCTACGAGGACACCAGGGTATGACTACCAAACACCTAGTAAACCCTTCCCACCTGTAACGATACCAACACAGAGGACACCGATTCAAACTAGACCAACTCAGAGGATACCTACTCAAACGATACCGACGCAAAGGATACCAACTCAAAGAATACCGACTACGGGATATGATTATTCGCCGCCTGATAAACAATTTACATTCCCACCTCAAAGGCCGCAAGATACAACTAGGCCACCAGTGAAGAAACCACCGCCACGGCCTTATCCACCACCGCAGCCTCCTCAGCCACCGTCTCCACCGAGACCGTATCCTCCTTCACAGCCTCCTCAACCACCGTCTCCACCGAGACCGTATCCGCCTTCGCAACCCCCTCAGCCACCGTCTCCACCGAGGCCGTATCCTCCTTCGCAGCCTCCTCAGCCACCGTCTCCGCCGAGACCATATCCTCCATCGCCACCTCCGCAGCCACCGTCTCCACCGAGACCGTACCCTCCTTCGCAGCCTCCTCAGCCACCGTCTCCGATATGTGTAATTGTTTACAGCGAATCTTGTGGATTGCCATAGTTGTGGCAGTGCTCTCCACACACTATGCGGAAGCATCTAGTGAGAAGAGCAAACGAGCGATCGGAAGCAAGGGTTACGTTTATGAACCACCCAATGAGATCTTCACGTATCCTACAACGAGGTAAGTTAAAAAACCTTGGATTATGATTTTATTTTCTTGGAAGTACTGTGTAAGTAATGTGTGTGTGTGTGTATTTTTTATAGGCCGTCGCAGCCAACGTATACTACCCCGAGATATACGTCAAGGCCTACACAAACTCCATATGTCGATCATTTTACAACAAGTGCGCCTGTCACCTATACATTGTAAGAATCATTTCATGTGGATTATGAATTAGGAATTAGGATTTATAGAAGTTAGTGCAACTAAGACACTTTCTATATTATAGACCGACGGGACGGCCGCCAGTGACGCAGCCGACGAGGACACCAGGGTATGACTATCAAACACCTAGTAAACCCTTCCCACCTGTAACGATACCAACGCAGAGGACACCGATTCAAACGGTACCAACTCAGAGGATACCTACGAGGACACCAGGGTATGACTACCAAACACCTAGTAAACCCTTCCCACCTGTAACGATACCAACACAGAGGACACCGATTCAAACTAGACCAACTCAGAGGATACCTACTCAAACGATACCGACGCAAAGGATACCAACTCAAAGAATACCGACTACGGGATATGATTATTCGCCGCCTGATAAACAATTTACATTCCCACCTCAAAGGCCGCAAGATACAACTAGGCCACCAGTGAAGAAACCACCGCCACGGCCTTATCCACCACCGCAGCCTCCTCAGCCACCGTCTCCACCGAGACCGTATCCTCCTTCACAGCCTCCTCAACCACCGTCTCCACCGAGACCGTATCCGCCTTCGCAACCCCCTCAGCCACCGTCTCCACCGAGGCCGTATCCTCCTTCGCAGCCTCCTCAGCCACCGTCTCCGCCGAGACCATATCCTCCATCGCCACCTCCGCAGCCACCGTCTCCACCGAGACCGTACCCTCCTTCGCAGCCTCCTCAGCCACCGTCTCCGCCGAGACCATATCCTCCATCGCCACCTCCGCAGCCACCATCTCCACCGAGGCCGTATCCTCCCTCACAGCCACCTCAGCCACCATCTCCACCGAGGCCGTACCCGCCTTCGCAACCTCCTCAGCCACCGTCTCCGCCGAGGCCATATCCCCCATCGCCACCTCCGCAGCCACCGTCTCCACCGAGACCGTACCCTCCTTCGCAGCCTCCTCAGCCACCGTCTCCACCGAGGCCGTATCCGCCTTCTCAGCCTCCTCAGCCGCCGTCTCCGCCGAGACCTTATCCCCCATCGCCACCTCCGCAGCCACCATCTCCACCGAGACCGTATCCTCCTTCGCAGCCTCCTCAGCCACCGTCTCCACCGCGACCTTATCCTCCTCAAAAACCGCCAACACCAGGACCTCCTTACATACCTCCTGAGCCTCCTCGTACTCCACCACCACCGCGGCCTTATCCACCCCCACAGCCTCCACAAACTCCAGCTCCACCGCGACCATATCCACCTCAAACACCAGCTCCACCGAGGCCATATCCTCCACCACAGCCCCCGCAAACACCAGCTCCACCGAGGCCATATCCACCGCCTCAGCCTCCACAAACGCCAGCTCCACCGAGGCCATATCCACCCCCGCAGCCTCCACAGACGCCAGCTCCACCAAGGCCATATCCACCACCGCAGCCTCCACAAACGCCAGCTCCACCGAGGCCATATCCTCCACCACAGCCCCCGCAAACACCAGCTCCACCGAGGCCATATCCACCGCCTCAGCCCCCGCAAACGCCAGCTCCACCACGACCATATCCACCTCAAACACCACCAACACCAGGACCTCCTTACATACCTCCTGAACCTCCTCGCACTCCACCACCACCACGACCGTATCCACCCCCACAGCCTCCACAAACACCAGCTCCACCGAGGCCATATCCACCTCAAACGCCAGCTCCACCACGACCATATCCACCTCAAACACCAGCTCCACCGAGACCATATCCTCCACCACAGCCTCCACAAACGCCAGCTCCACCGAGGCCATATCCTCCACCACAGCCGCCACAAACTCCAGCTCCACCGAGGCCATATCCTCCCCCACAACCCCCACAAACACCAGCTCCACCGCGACCATATCCACCTCAAACTCCACCGCCACCACGACCTTATCCACCGCAAACACCACCTCCACCGCGACCATATCCACCTCAAACACCACCTCCCCAACCAAGACCACCTCAACCTCCCTATCCACCGCGGCCGCAACCACCGTCTCGACCTACCTCTCCGGACTACTTGCCGCCACCACGTCCAACATCGCCTCCAGTAACACGGCCTCCAATACGTCCATCAACCCAGGGTGATACATATCTACCACCTGATAGAACTACTCGTCCTCCGGTCACGTACGAGAGACCAACTACTCGTCCTCCTGTAACATACGAGAGGCCAACTACTCGTCCTCCAGTAACGTACGAGAGACCAACTACTCGTCCTCCTGTAACATACGAGAGGCCAACCACTCGTCCTCCGGTCACATACGAAAGACCAACCACACGACCAATACCAACAGGATCGTATACATCCCCCACGTATCTCCCTCCAACTACCCCAACACGTCCACCTGTAACATACGAAAGACCCACAACCCGTCCACCTGTAACATACGAGAGGCCAACCACTCGTCCTCCTGTAACATACGAGAGACCAACCACTCGTCCTCCTGTAACATACGAGAGACCAACACCATCACGGTTCTCCACAGCTCCTACATACCTCCCCCCAACCACATCGCGAACTCCTTTTCCCTCAACACATGGAACCACGTCTCGCCCAACTCCAACCTACACGTTCAGCACACCCACTCCGTATCATACCCCGTCTACTCCACGAGTGACGTACGGAACACCTTCGACGTACATTCCTCCAGTGACTCCAACTCGGTTTACAGAAAGACCGACTTATACCCCAGTGACAACTCGGCCTACCCGGCCAACTACAGGCGTAGGTCCCATCACTGATTATATCCCTACGGGTACCGGGCCAACTACGCGGCCACCACCGTACCTTCCACCCTCTCCCCCTACGACCCCGCGCGTAACGGTGACCCCACCGCCACCACCGACGCCACAGTACACCCTCGTGCCCACGTCGACTATCTACACGCCACCGCCAACCGGGTCACCAGCACCGCCTCCTACATTGCCTCCGACTACTAAGAGGCCCATCGGTTACTTCTATGACGCACCTGAGAATCCACTTGAACTACCACCTTTCTTCCGATGAGGGGGCAATCAGGTCGAACTGTCCATGAATTACTATTTCTCAATTTTTGTACGTTTTTTAATAGAAAACTATTTATCACCCTGAAACGAATAATCGAAAATGAGGAAACGAGGACCGCAGTGTGTCTTCTCAATTACTGTTGTTAAAATCATTTTTAAACAAACGGTAACTCGTAATTGTGAATGTAGAAATAGAAGAGCCATTACTATACAATTCTCTTCACTGCCTTAATCTGTAACAAAGCCGATGATGTTCCGCTGCATTCGTGATAAAAGCAATTATTAAAATACATAAAATACATAAGAACGTAGTTTTAAGATGTAAAGTTCTACTTTTTATATATGTAACACATATATGCAATAGAAATAAAATTTGTAAAAAATACAATCGCTCACTTTCATTCCTTTCACCTCCCACGTAGTCTTCAATGTGTCTCTTTAATCAGATGGAATCCCTCGAGGAATGAAAGCAAAGTGTCAGACACTTGACTCGCCAGAGGGTTTCGCCCACGACGTACTTATTCTCAGTTCATGAATATTAATCACTATGAATTATGCAGCTTCAAGCACCTAGGATAGCTCATCAAACTGAGGGAATTCATAATATGTCTCTGATGCAATCAATTAGGTATGATTTTTTATCACTGCTTCTGAAGACTCTTGTCCACTTTATGGCCAATAAGCTAAGGAAATAAAAAATATCTCTTTAATGCAATCGATTAGGTATGATTTCTGATCACTGCTTCTGAAGACTCTTGTCCACTTTATGGCCAATAAGCTAAGGAACCCGAAAATTACTTTTTGATGCAATCGATTAGGTATGATTTCTGATCACTGTTTCTGAAGACTTTTGTCCACTTGCCAATAAGCTAAGGAACCCTAAAATTACTCTTTGATTCAATCGATTAGGTATGATTTCTGATCACTGTTTCTGAAGACTTTTGTCCACTTGCCAATAAGCTAAGGAAATCGAAAATTACTCTTTGATGCAATCGATTAGGTATGATTTTTTATCACTGCTTCTGAAGACTCTTGTCCACTTTATGGCCAATAAGCTAAGGAAATAAAAAATATCTGTTTAATGCAATCGATTAGGTATGATTTCTGATCGCTGCTTCTGAAGACTTTTGTCCACTTTATGGCCAATAAGCTAAGGAACCCGAAAATTACTCTTTGATGCAATCGATTAGGTATGATTTCTGATCGCTGCTTCTGAAGACTCTTGTCCACTTTATGGCCAATAAGCATTCCTTCTAAGGTTTATGATTGAGTCTCCACAATGACAATGGATGATTTACTGAGACAGTGACCGTAACATTGACATTCACTTACATTAGAATATCACGCAATGATCTTCGTTGCGAGTTTCATAGTTTCATGCCGCGGTAAGTAGCCCATAACACGCCTCCTCCTACTACTAGTAACAAGCATCCCCACGTAGAACGAAATTTTCTACGTCCGCGATAGAGTCCGGCCAGTGAAAACTGCCCGCGGGAAATCAGCACTCGTTAGTTGTTTAACCAACTTCCAAAGACCATTGTCTCGCGATTGTTCTCCATCGTTCACGTCGGACATTACGGATTATAAAATATTTATTCGGTCGTTAACCCTGTTTTAAAAAATTCCTATAACTCTGCTTGTCAATTTATAAAAAATAGTCGAGCGTAAGGAAGAGTTACATTAATAAATATTAACAAATATAAGGAAATGTTAATGAATTATTGTGAAGAGATTTGATGAGAGGACATGTTCGAAACGGGACGTAGGAGTGCGATTAGTACGTCTCAGCTTGGACTCTATTCGGATCACGTTGATCGTTACAACAGGAATCGATACGGGTCCATCGCGAGGAAATTTGCTATCGGAATTATGGTTGTGATGGCAGTGATACTAGTAAGTAGATTAGATCAATAATTAATTCCTGTTCCAACAATCTGTCATCATTTAAAAATCATTTGATGTCAATAATTCATTTGTTATTTTGAATCTTAATTATTTATTGACATCAGAATTTGTTTAACTTGTCTTTAATATTTATTCTTGAAGAGAATCGTTTTCCACTTTCATTAACTTCTCATAAGAAACTGTATAGAAGATTATCACTATTATCATTGAGCTCATCTAACCAGAATAGTGTTCGTGATTAGAAATCATTATGTTAATAATCATTAACATTGCATTAGCGTATTCAAACTTAGCGTGAGATTGCACGAGACTCATTTCCTTAATTACCTCTTAAAATATTCAGCAATGCAAACCAGATCGATCTTCATGCAATTCTCTAATTAGAAAGTTGCTTTCGAAGGGATTTGCAATAAAATTAATACAATAACAAATTCTAAAATTTATTTACTTTGTTATAATAAATATATAAAACCTGTGATCAATGATTACCAATCTTATATACTTTTTATTGATTCACTCTGTATATGTTAACGGCGACAAACGTTTTGTAACGAGCGAAGTTCTTATCTGCGTATGCATTAATGAGACGTCGGAGAACAATGAGTGCAATTACATCTGGCACGTTTTCTCCCATGAATTAATGTATCAGGCACGGTGGCTGCACGTTCAAAAGAGGAATCCGAATTTCACCAGGAATCTCGGCCCCGCACGCATGACGAGCCAAGCGTCAAACCAGATTTCTGCGTGCTTCACATATAGGGCGTTAACTGTGTTTTGACACGAATTAACGCCTCAGTTTTTGTTGATGTTTAATGAATGAACGAAAACTCGGTAATCATTCTGATTCCTCAACAGCTCGTTAATCATAGAAAATAGTGTTGGGTCTCTTATGGCGAGAGAAACCTAATGAATTAATTTATGTGTTAAATTGCAGTCCTTCTTTTTGTCCAATTTTCTGCTCTCCAATTTTTAAATGATCGTTCAACAAATGTCAATTGATTTACAGATTGGAATATTTCTGTACGACTTCACATCTGCGACGTCGGCTAATAAAATGAGCCAGGAAACCAAGCACATGTACATCCTACAGAACGCGATGAAGAAGCCTACGAACTTCACCAGAAGACTGTCCAATTCTACCATAATGTCACCAACAGTGAACAGAAGCAGCTCGATTCAGGATCGCTCAGATGATGGAAATTCATTCGATGATGATAGAGTCGATGCTGAGTTCAGGTCGCAGAACTTGGAGAACTTCAAACTGAGGAAAAGAGTCTTGAAGTCAGTGGAGAACAACGAAGATCCTCCGGAAGGGAAACAGTTGTTCGACAATCATGCTGTGGTCTATCGCGTCAGGCAGAGGTAATAAATATTCTCACATCAGGACTTAAAAGAATTTTTATAGTTGAGCTGTGATCAATGATGAAATAGGTACAAGTACCCAGAATCGAATGAAGAAGAGGGCTCAGAAGAGAGTCGCCCAGTCCCTTTCCATTGGGAGCTGAAGACTCCTCAGCCGACTGCCTTCAAGCGTCCCAGGTATCCTCAGCTGACCCAATACAGATACCCCCACGCCTCCAGGAACATTCAAGACATCATAAAGTACCTGACGAACGACGCAGACCTGCCGAACAGGGGCATAAAGTTCAGCGGCGTTTACGTGAACCCTAAGAAGTTCGACATGTACCCTGAAGCAGCTGAGATAATGGCGAACAACGACAGGTCAGAGGAAGAAGAGGGTTCCTACGTGTCTAACGAAGATCCGTTTTACCAATTCAAGCCTAAACACCCAGCAGATGTCAATCTCCTAGCCATGTCCAATTTCAGGTATTGGGAAATCGATGTGTTATTTAAACAAGTGGGTTTAATGTTGAAATGTTTCAGATTTTCGCCAACAGGACTGACTCGGTACAATTACGATTCCTGGCGACCGAATTACTACAAACCCTCATCAATGGATCCTCAGTATGAGAACATTCAGAACAACTATCCAAAAAAGCGTAAACCTCAGCCGTTTAGCGTCATGCTGGACATTTATCCCATCACAGACATCGAGCAGAACAAGAAAACGACCAGACCGAAACCAGTTCCTATAGAAGATTACGAAATGAGGAGACCGATTCAGTTCAATAGAGGCAACAAGGTTTACGCCATGCCTCAACAACCGTTGGCAGGGATGTCGAATCAGCCAATGAGCGAAGAGGAGGAAAGACAGCAGATGATATTCCATTTGAATCTGTACCCAAGAAAGAAGAATAAATTGAGCAGGTAATAAATTAACAAATTTGGAAAAATGTTCATGAATAATTATTGTATTTCTCTTTCCAGGAAAGATATTATACACAGATCGCAGTCTCTGGGTCCTGAAGAGCGTCAGCAGTTCGTAGAGAAAGTCTGGTCACCCCTGGAAACGATAGCTAAGCACTTAGCAGTGGAAAGGTCGAAGTTCATGGAGAACGAAGAAGAAAATCTCGCTGCTACGAGGTACGAAGAAAGTACCCTGGGTAGCAGCGATGAGGGGAAGACATCAGGACAAGCAGAGTCCATAAAAGCTAATCAGGAACCCATTAATGTCCCACTTAATCATAAATCTAGTATAGAGGATGATTATGCTAGTACAGAGAACTACGAATATCAGGCCCAGAAATTTATACAGACTACTACTGATGACAAATGTGATGATACTACTACTACTACTACTACTTTGAATGAGGCGACTGTTGTTAAAAATGAAAATGCTGACTCGAAGGACATTGACACTGTCGAAGGGTTCAAGGAATTTAGTGACAGTGTCTCTAAAAATTGAAATGTAGTAAAATTTGTCTTTAATCGACGATCGTTGTTGTATCTTATAAATTTTGACCAGGTGAATACAGACGAGGGTTTCATAAACAAAACTAAAAAATGTACAGTTTATTATTTCATCCTTAAAAATTAAATATATGTATATTACAATAGCGCTGCGTATCTTAAAAATTGTGCAGCACTCTCTAAAATTCATAAAATCTAGTTAGTATTTTAATACTACCGACAAACCCATCCAACCTTGACACACATTTTGTTTAAATTATATAGTAAGTGCTCCAATTTCTATTCACTGGCTTAAGATTGTATCCTAAGTTTTGTTGGAGTTGACGTGTCAAGGTTCGTCAGGTTCCCTCGTGAGCGACGTAATTTATTACACGTGTCCCTGTATTTTGGCACGAACATATTCTCCACCTTATATTTATAGCACCATTCGTCGACTTTCACCTATACTATAATACAATTCCTTCTCAAATTTTTACCATCTGTCATTTCATCACATGTTTGAGACTTCAAGATTTTAACATAATTATTAAAAAGTTGTACTCTATCTTTGATTGACGCTTGTAATTATTAAGTGAGAGAGAGAGAGATTTCACGTTCTTTTGAATCAGAGTATCTTCAGCTTCCTTCCTAAGGACTGCAGATTTTTATGCAAAATATTTACTGTTTAAAAGAAGTGGGCATTAAATAGCAGTTTTATCTTTTAAATTCTCCAACAACTACTGTTGATATTTACTATATTTTTATACATGACACTGCTTGTACTCTTCTCACGATTGCATAAAATCCGCAGTCATTCTCATTACTCATATTATCACACTTCGTGTCAAATTATCAAAATTTATGGCAAATCGAATAACATCCAAGTAGACATATGATACTCCTTCATTTCCATCAGATGACCCCTGAATCAAAGCTCTATTATGTCCTGGAGCCAAGAGTACTCGGGTGATATAGCGTGGTGTCCGCTCCCCATTCGTATGGGCCTTCGTGAGGCCCAAGGGAAACCATGGTACCAGGTCCCAACGTTGTATGCGACGCAGCACTGACCATTCCCGGCCCTGAAGAGACGTAGCTCAGAGGCGGTCGCGGTTGCTCACGCAAACGGGCGTGTTTCACGTGCCGTTTATACCTGAGACAAACCATAGTACATTTTTCTTAAGACTTGAAGAGGACCTATTAATCATCAATGCATAATAGATAAAATAACTTACTTGGAGTGCATGCAGCAGAGAGCGCAGCTGGAGACGATAGTCGCCGCACCGACGAGCACCGCAATAGCCAGAACCCACATTTGGGTCATGGAAGCATCAGCCCTGGCCACCAGAGCCGCACAGTGCTGCACCTTCTCAACATTATAACTCCTATAAACCTTCTTCAACTCCTCGTTCTTAGGGTCAGTCAACAGAGCCTTCATCTCGTCCAGGTCGTACGCCTCCTTGCCAACCATTTGGAAACACGAGCTGGTCGATGAGAAATCAAGAGAATTGTCCTCCTTCGAATAGAACTGAGTGTCGTAAACGTTGACAGCAATGGGCAGTGATAAAGCCTGCTGCACTGCCTTCTCGAAATCCTCTAATGTCCTTCGTACTTCCACTGGTGGTTTAGAGAAGACGAACTTCAGCATGTCTCTGTCACGTAGTAGAAATATCTTCAAGGTGATGTTCGTTTCTCTGCCAGGAGTGACAGAATTGTTGGCAGTGATCGTGAGCTCCATGTAGCCGTCAGCGTAGTTGGACATGGATCCAGTCGTCCTCAGCTCACCAGTTTGAGGATTCAATGACAACTGCGAGGGAATCTTCTTCTTAGACATGGCAGGGTCGACCAGAGAAGTGAAAGAAGCTTTGCCCATGCTGTAGTTAATTGGCAGTGCCTCAGAGTCAATGTCAGTAGCTTCCAAGGTTATCAAACTGGTGTCTATAGGCACGTTCAAACGGACACCTAAAGTGACATTCTCTTTTTTAAACTTAGGCTTGTTGTCATCGATGTCTAACACTCTGATTAGAACTTGTCTCTCTGAAGGATCCTGTCTATTGTAAGGCTTGGGAACGACGTCAGACTTCTTTGTAGAATATGGGAAACATTTGATTGTTATTAAATGGCGATCAGTCGTCTCTCTGTCTAAACGACCATTCGTCTTGATAATTGCTGAATTATTTAAACGTTCTACGACAAACAAACCAGCTTCGTTCCCATAAACAATTGCGTAGTCAATCATTCCGTTCTCATTAATGTCTTCATCGATGGCTTCGATGATTCCCACTTTGGTCCCAAGTGGTTCCTCTTCGAGTACAGATAATTCTATCGGCGGGCTGTCTAAAGTTCTTTTAAAGTGTGGCTTGTGATCGTCGATGTCGTTCACTATCACCTGAAGCACTCTTGTCGCCTGCTGCGGAGGACTTCCTAAGTCCTGCGCCACTAATATCAACGTGTAACTGTCCTTGGTTTCTCTGTCCAGCAATTTTCTAGTCGTTATCAGGCCGGTCTCGCTGTTTATCTTAAAGGCACTTGCGTCCTTGCCGAAGTTCCCGTCTTCCAGGAATTTGAACGTGATTTTACCGTTCGGCAAGTTCGGATCATCTGGGTCTGAAGCCACCGCCTGGAACACCGGACTTCCGATCGTTGAGTTCTCAGCTATGTGGGCTACTTCTTCGAGAGTGGGTCTGATGAAAAGCGGGACACCGTCGTTGCTCACAACGTCTCCGATATAAAGAGTTAAGATCACGTCTGAGTACAGTTCAGGCTTCCCATTGTCCTCAGCTCGGATCCTCATCACGTACGGTTCTGTTCTGCCTTTTCCTGTCAGGGCTCCGCCTGAGTAGATCTCACCTGTCGTGTGGTTGATCTTGAATAGACCTGGAAATTAGGTAATTATGATATAAGGAATAGTATAAAAGTTAGACACTCACCATTTGCTTCGCCTTCATCGATGATTTCATAATTGATCGTCCCTCCCTCGCCTTCGTCAGGATCCGTCGCTGTGATGTTCACAACGCTGACGCCTTTCGGTGCATTCTCAGGTATCACAGCGGTGTACGATTCCTGATCGAAGGTCGGAGCATTGTCATTGACGTCCAGAACGTCCACCGTCACCAGAGCTCTGGTGCTCCTCTGTTCCGCACCGCCCTGAGGCATATCCGACGCAACCACGTAGAAACGGAGAACAGATTGCTTCTCTCTATCCAAAGTGGTATTAGCAGCGATCTGCAAGATTAGAAGAACTATTATAATATTTAAATAAAATATAAAATAATAAGTATTTTTACCTTAATGTTGCCAATTGTTGGCTCGATCTCAAACATATTAGCGTTCTCTCCAATCAAAGAGTATCTCACTTCGCCGTATCCTCTTTTAATTTCTTCTTCAGTGTTAGAACTGTCCAGATCAGTGGCTCGTACGCTCAACACGATTTTGGAAGGCTTCTCCGATTCCAATATCGAAATCTTGTAATCGTTT
Source organism: Ceratina calcarata (assembly GCF_001652005.2). Taxonomy (NCBI): domain Eukaryota; kingdom Metazoa; phylum Arthropoda; class Insecta; order Hymenoptera; family Apidae; genus Ceratina; species Ceratina calcarata. The sequence goes on from NW_017177611.1 coordinate 32,998, forward strand.
TGAGTGAACGTCGGGCTGTTGTCGTTCACATCTAGCACTTCTACAATCACGTTGGCTTCAGACATCCTCCGGGTTATTTCATAGTCCCTAGCCAGCGCTCTGACTTTAAACTGGATCGACTGCAAATTTAATGAAAATTTTCATTAGTGCAAACAAGAATACATGAAATAAAAACTGTGTACCTTTAAATTGAGAGCTTCGTAATCCAGTCTCTTGCTCAAAACCACGTTGCCACTTTGAACGCCAACGTTCACGTATCCCTCATCATCGTCCTCCCTGACTAGCTCAAACCTCTGAACAGGATAGCCAGTGGTAGGTTCCTTAGCAGACAACATGAGCAAAGTAGTCCCTAGTGGTTGTTCCTCAGGCACAGAAATCCTAATCGTAGGATTATTAGGCGACCATCCAGGATTAGTAAACGTCGGATTGTCATCGCTATAAGCTTGGATGTATATAGTCACTTCGACTTTGGTGATCTGTTTCTCTTTGTCAACTACAGCGTTCAGGTCTTGCACCTGCACCGTTAGAATAATCACCGCAGCGACTTGATAGTCCAGCACCCGGTTCACTGTTATCAAACCGGTCGTGGAATTTATCCTGAACGCCGTCTTGTAATCGTACCCTGCCGTGTTCTTCAGCGCGACTCCCGTTTTGTCCACTGCTTTTATGGGCTCCACTAATGAGTACTCTAAGTTCGCGTCCGAGTCCGGGTCTGTCGCCATTACTTTCAATACTGGATCTCCTATTTAAGATAATATAAAATACTAATAAGTGCCAATGGCGTGTTGCTTCGAAACGCCCAGTCGCTTCCATGCGCCAACTGGGTTTCTAAATAAAATCTATTATGTCAAATTAGTTTTGAACTTGAAGACTTGCCTATGGTTGCTCTTTCTGAGACATAAATGAGATACGTGGACTCGTTGAACGTCGGTGGTTTGTTGTTCACATCTACCATGTTAACTGTGACTGTGGTAGTGGCAGTTTCCCTGACAGGTGTTCCCGAGTCTATAGCATGCACTATAACTTCGTATTTCTCCCCACCTGTCTCCAGATCCAAACGGGCGTCCGGTGAAACCGTAATAACGCCAGAGCTACAGGAGTTATAATATAATCGTATTGTATAATAGACAGTTTTATGTTGTATAATAATAGAAATTACCTGGGATCTATGACGAAATTATCTTTAGCCCCGGAAGCGATATGGTACTGCAACAGGTTGTCCCTACCGTCAGGGTCGTTCGCCACGACTCTAATTACCTCCGTTCCGGGTGAGGCGTTCTCCAACAGTCGCGCTCGATAAGTACTAGGTCCCGGCAAATTAGATTTGTAATTTCCACGGAACACGGGCTTCTGGTTTCCTGGCACTCCCACTCTAACCGACAGCTTCGCTTCCGAGTGTAATGCCGGTGTTCCGAAGTCAGTTGCGCGAATTATTAGCTCGTAGATGCCTCGCTCTGTGTCGTCAGACCTCACCGCTTTCGCCATCGTCACCTCACCTGTCTCTGGATTTATCTACGAAAAATAATCATCGTTCCTATAATTTTAGATTAAAGATTAACAGTTATGTTAATACCTTGAAGACATCGTTCGTCATGCTGTTGTGTGAGCTAATGGAATACGTCACTTTCCCGTTTCCTTGCATCGGACCGTCGACGTCCGTCGCTCTGACGAACATCTGCGGATCGAAGCTAGTTGCTCCCTCGCGGACAGTCCTCGCGTACTCGTTTTGTTCGAAGACAGGCTTGTTATCATTCACGTCTTCCAGTTCGATTAAAATGTTCACAGCTGAGACTCTGCCACCACCGTCTTTAGCCTCCATCGTTAACGAGTATGATTTCTGGGTTTCGTAGTCCAAAGACTTCGCCACGGATATTCCTCCTGTTTTCGGGTCGGTTTTAAATTTGTCAGCACCGAAGCCTCGTAATATGTACGTCAGTTCTCCGAAGGCACCGCTGTCGTAGTCTCTGGCGAAGACGTTGCTGAATTCCGTTCCTATCTCGGCGTCCTCGGGCACTGAGAGCTTGTACACCGATTGGGAGAACTCTGGGCTGTGGTCGTTCGCGTCCATTAAATGGATATGCACTCTGCTGGTAGCTACCTGCAAAATTTTAAATCAATTCATCGGTTATTTGAAAAATTATAGTGTTTTTTTAGAACATATTTCGATATTC
>NW_017177611.1:36720-38227 GCF_001652005.2 Ceratina calcarata
TAAGATACATAATGATAAGATAAATAAAGATTGACTATATAGCCACTACATTCTTAATGAATGTCTACCTACCACTTCGTTCGCTACAATAGCAACCACTTCGAACTCCAATTCCCTCTTGGCAGGATCATCCACATCATAATCTAACACAGTAACATCGTTCGCTTTGACTACGACAGGAACCCTGCCTTGTGCTTCCTCAGGATTGACAGTGAAAGCCTTGCTGATTCCAGGATAATCCGGCGCGTCCCTCAGAGCCAACGTGTATTTAGCATTGTCACCCACATCCCCATCACTGACGATCATATTCAACCCAGGTAACGGCGTGTCCTTGCCGATGTCTTCAAAGATAGTAATATTAAACTGGTCTTCATTAAACACAGGAGCTAGATCGTCAACGTCGGTGACGACGATCGTCACAATCGACGTCGCAGTCTCAGCTGGGATCTCATTATTAATCAACTCCGTGGCCTTCACTTGGAACGTGTAGATCCCACCGTTCTGTAAAATCCTTGGGTCTTCCCTGTCCAGGGAAATGTTCGCCGTGACTAATTTTCCAACTGTGACGTCGCCCTCTCTTGATACTTCTAGATTAAAGTGACCGGACTCTTCTTCTTCTAATGTTAAGAGGAGCGTTCGTGGCTCGCCGGTGTCACCGTCACGAGCTCGGATCGTCAGGACTGTGTGGTTCGCTGCCGTGTTCTCCGGAAGTGCTGCGCTGTACGGCGCGTTCAGGAACACCGGTGGCTGGTCCTAAAGTCATTTCGTTGTTGCGGACATTTAACATGGCTCAATATATTCCTAACAGTTCTATTTTTTTTAATATTATTAACGCCTCCCTTACTTGGACGTCGAGGACGTCTACAGCCACCGTGGCTCTGGCCTGCAGCCTCTTGGAGACATCGCTAGCACCGTCGACTGCCAACAAGTTGATCAGGTACGAGTTTCTCCTCTCATAGTCCAACGGCTTCGCGAGACTAATTTGTACATCGTACTTTCCCTCGGCCAACTAAGAAAAACGGTTCTCTATTTAAAGTCTGATAAGTAGACTGGCGATTTTATGGATTGGAAAGTATATAAAATGAAGTAGGAATTTAATAAAAAATGTTGACGATACCTTCTCGGTGGAAACGTCGAAGACGTCGCAGACGTCGTCGTCGCGGGACGCAGGGACGCAGTCCACGTGGACGTCAGCGTTCACGCCACCGTCGCGGTCTGTGATCGTGATCGTGCCAGCGGGAACGAGCAGGCCACCCACGTGCGCACTTTCCGGCACCCTAGCCGCGTACGGTCTCCCGTGATATACCGGCGGGTTATCGTTCTCATCGAGCACCGCTATTTCTCGCCGGAGAGATACCGTGTTCGGCTCCGACCCCGCGACCCCCTCGTCTGACAATAAGGAACAATGGACATAAAACACGAATCGCAATTATAAAATATGTACGACGCCTTTAACACTAGATTGCCCAAGGAAGTCATTTTGACTGCTTTTGGGCAAATGTACAAA
>NW_017177611.1:39897-42049 GCF_001652005.2 Ceratina calcarata
GTATATAAAATGAAGTAGGAATTTAATAAAAAATGTTGACGATACCTTCTCGGTGGAAACGTCGAAGACGTCGCAGACGTCGTCGTCGCGGGACGCAGGGACGCAGTCCACGTGGACGTCAGCGTTCACGCCACCGTCGCGGTCTGTGATCGTGATCGTGCCAGCGGGAACGAGCAGGCCACCCACGTGCGCACTTTCCGGCACCCTAGCCGCGTACGGTCTCCCGTGATATACCGGCGGGTTATCGTTCTCATCGAGCACCGCTATTTCTCGCCGGAGAGATACCGTGTTCGGCTCCGACCCCGCGACCCCCTCGTCTGACAATAAGGAACAATGGACATAAAACACGAATCGCAATTATAAAATATGTACGACGCCTTTAAAAAGTATTAGGACGCTCATGAATAATTTCTTCATTTAAATAATTATGGCAAATATAATTAATCTTGTGAAATCAAGAAAGCAAAACAGGGATTGAAAACTGGAGCGTGAAGTTACATGAACGTTACAAAGAATCGCATCAGAGGAATGAGGAATTATTAGTGAATCTTCATTACGTAATCGTTTCTTTTGATACGATCGACACGTTACTGGCGACCTACATTCCCCACGTATTATATTCATTGATATTCACTGGTGACACCGTAACGGGACACCGATAAAACTAGCGTAGCTACCCGTTATGCTGATGATCACTTCGATCAGATCCTGTGTCTCCCTGTCTAACGCCTTTCGCAGAACGACCACGCCGCTGTCTCTGTCCACCGTGAAGTATTCCCCACTGATGGAGTAGTGCAGTTTGGAACCTTCAGGGTCCTCACCTTCGTGCAGGAATTCATCATTCAGAAGATCAATCAAATAGTACTAAATAATTTAGGTCTTATGGTGTAAATGACCTAATTTCCTGATTTGCGTTGCTTTTGGTCATTCGTTAGTTGTTACCTTGAAGAGTGTAGACGGGTGCACCAGGTGGAGTGCGTTCTGACACGGCTAGCCTGGCCATGTCGCCACCCTGCACGAAGTGTGGCGCCCTGTTGATCACCTGACCCCATGACAGTGACCAGGTACACAGCGCAAACAGATAGAGCAACCACATCGTCACCTGCAATGGAGATATATTGAATACAATTATAAGGAATTGCTATAATTCTTCAAGTTTACAGCAAATCTGTACCTATACTCCATTTTTGTTTAGATTCTTTTCGTTGAGGACAATGGAGATTACGTTAGATTATGAAAACGATGTAATTCTTTGACGTAGCTTCGTTTAGCAGAGTTCTACATCAAGATTCGCAACTTCGACGGCCGGAAGTGAACGGAATCGTGACGGACCGCAATATCTACAGACTGTAGGAAGTGCTCGTCGGCCACGCAAGAGAGAGCCGCGGTTTTCTACGTAAAACTGTTTGTTCCAATTTGTCTCAATGAAAGTTCCCAAGACCCTTCTCAAGTCCGACGTCCTTATTTGCCTATCCACTTCCGGCTCTTATAATAATCTCACTAGTTTTCGTGCAACGATTTTTTATTACATAATTAAAATGAAATACAGTCCCATTTTCTTGTCATCCATTTAAAAAAAAATTCGCCTATTTACAAAATTATGTACATGAGAATTGAATAAATAAAGACTCAAGGAGAACTGAAGGTCATCGTTTATCTGAGTTATTTTATCTGAACTTGTAATGAAAATCGAGGCAACAGGTTTCGAGCAGGAAGCAAGGTTTCACGGTGGAACGGTTTCATCGACCTGTGCCGATTTCCTGGTGGACCGCGCGAAAAGCGAACGGGTACAAGAGAGAGGTAACTGTTCCGCGCCGGTCGGTCGGTCGCGCGGCGTCCTAGACTCGTTAATCGCCGAGAAAGGTTTCAGGTAAGCGAGCAAGACGGGAAAGCGAGAGCGGGAGAGACTCAGGCCTCCTCGGCGGGAAGAAGAGGAAAAAAAAGCCGTTATGAAAAGCCCCCACCTTACGCCGATTACGTTACGCGGCTGGAATCCTGACACTGTGTGACCAGGTGACGCCAGGATGAATGACTAAGAAAACTGCCATCCTGCCACGCGCTCTATTCCGCGTTCGGGATATTCCGAACGTAAGAAAAATAGATACGAGCAAGGGGAGAGTAACGTCAGTTTAATTATAGTAACATCTACTAT
>NW_017177611.1:42811-44329 GCF_001652005.2 Ceratina calcarata
ATTTAATATATTGCTGTATTAATATTACTGTATTTAATATATTGCTCTATTAATATTACTATATTTCATATATTGCTCTATTAATATTACTATATTTAATATTGTTTAATTGAATCATTAAACAAATCGTATGAATTATCATTAAAATTATTGTGACACGAGCTGACGTAAATTTCTTTGATAACGATTATCTCCTGACAAACATTCGACGAAACAGTGGCTTGTTACTGGAGCCTCTGAACGTAATTCGAACTTTGATCATACGAAACGGAGCAAGGAACGTCAAGGACCTTACCTCATAAAGTCGGTCCAGGATCTTTCTCCTCTCAGCGCCGTATCAACTCATCGTCACTCCACGTGTCATTCTCATCGATCACAATAAAAAAAATTCTGAGGAATTTTGCAAGAAAAACAAAATTACGATTCACATGAATTCCTTTATAGAATATTCGCTTCGCACTGAACTTGAACCACGCACCAACTGCGTACCGAAACACGTTTGTCCCTTCTGTCCTCTCGGTTTCACGAAGTCTCGGTGGCCGTTTCGAAAAAGAACCGATGTCTGCCAGCCAATGGACAGGTCTACACTGCATCCTGAGGAGGTATGCGGCCTCAGCTATGGGAGTGGAAGGAACGAAGAGAGAGAGAGAGAGAGGAACGGTCTTGACTTGTTGGAGAGAGCACGCTCGGTTGAGCGGCCAGCGAAAGGGGGGCGAACACCTTTTTGATTCTTTTGTACCTCGGCGTGCCAGGTGAGTCTTTCGTGGTTCCACCANATTATATTATATTACTCACTAACTTAATATATAATTATATTATATTACTCACTAACTTAATATATAATTATATTATATTACTCACTAACTTAATATATAATTATATTATATTACTCACTAACTTAATATATAATTATATTATATTACTCACTAACTTAATATATAATTATATTATATTACTCACTAACTTAATATATAATTATATTATATTACTCACTAACTTAATATATAATTATATTATATTACTCACTAACTTAATATATAATTATATTATATTACTCACTAACTTAATATATAATTATATTATATTACTCACTAACTTAATATATAATTATATTATATTACTCACTAACTTAATATATAATTATATTATATTACTCACTAACTTAATATATAATTACATGATATTACTCACTAACTTAATATGTATACTTATAATATGGAAACGAAGGAGGATTTGAGACTAAAGTACACGTGATATTATTCAATCGATTTGAAGTGCACTCAAACCACCGGCAGAACCGATGATGCCTGATTTGCATGATACGCTTTGACACGATTCGATCGACTCTATTCAACTGGCACTAAACGCAACCCGTGCATAATTCCACTTTTTATGCAGCTCATTTGCATCCAAGATGCTCGTCGACACCATTGACTCTGTCTAATAATAACCATTCACAGCCTCCAACCCTAAACATTTGTTTTTCAAGTAATCAAATTTATAAATGATCCTTATAAT
>NW_017177612.1:0-780 GCF_001652005.2 Ceratina calcarata
TCTGATTTCTTTTTAAAAAATGCGTTTCTAAAGTGCATAAACTTTTGGGATTGACTGTACAGCCAATACATCCTTAAAAGATCCTTACTTCGAAATGGTAAGGCGAGAGGAGCAAACTAGACTTCAGTATTACAAAGTACCTATAGTATTACGAAAAAGTACCTGTTGTGATCATATTATGAAAACTATCGCACGGTAATTTTATCGACAGAAAGAACACTAGTATTTTTCAGAGTTACGTAATCATTTTTTTTTATCTCACATGAACCTGACATATTTCGTGATATCATTGCAACGATTATCGCTGTTCATCTCCAGCTCTCCACGGTATCTGAAACGGCAATTTGTGACTCGTATATCGATGCGCAGTTTCTACTATTCCATAGAGGATTGCAGCCAACGCGTCAATCATTTCACGTGAAATTATTCGACCGCGCCGTGTTGCGATAAAAATGACATGCCCTAGAAAAAATGGGCTCGCTCGTCTAATCAATGTACACATATTTCTTAATGAAAAAATAAAGAAAAATTGGGACGTAATAAAATTCCAGCCATAACTAATATCTTATTCTTACTAAAAAAAATATTACATATGTATATATATAATATTGAGAATTTAAAGTACATGCAACGATTTCCTCGATTATCTTATGTGGAGACAGAAAGAAAAATGAGAAATGGAAAATAAGAGATATCGTGAACCGAATTCATGCAATCCTTCTGGACAATTTTGCAAGAACCGAATTATCAGAATAACTATTTCATAACAAAAATTTTTTT
>NW_017177613.1:0-780 GCF_001652005.2 Ceratina calcarata
AGATTTTTTAAATATTCAAGTAATTTTTATAGTACTACACTAATAGGCCTACTAAAAACTTCAAGTCCATGTTGGAACAATTATTTGTGCACTGTACTTAAACCATTTACTTTTGTCGTTGCTGGAGCTATAAAGCGAGTAGGTGTGATGAAAGAACTAAATACAAATTGTCTACATTTCATTGATATTTGAAGAATCTCATGCGAAAGTTTTAAACCAGCGGTCTCTAAATCAAAGAATACTATAGAAAACTCATCTGTTCCATAAGAAGTAGTATCATTAGGCAAAACTTGAAGGCATTGTCCTTCATGAACAATGTGAGATTCTAGTAAACTTATATTGCTTTGGTACGCAGTTCCTTCATCTTTTTCTTTCTGGTTTTTCAATTGTGATCTTTTAGCTTTTAATTCTAATCTCTTTTTTTCGCTTGTGGTTGATTAGATTTTTCCTTTACTTTCAATAATTTGGCATTACATTTGTCAATATCTAATTGTTAAGTATCTAAATTTTTATTCCAACTTATTTTAGCAAGTGCCATTGTACGTCTCAGGTAACCGATACCACAGTTTTTTTGTGCAATACTAGGAGCAAATCTGTAATCTGCAGATTCAGACGTAGAGTAGCACATCCTCTTTGGCGTTTTACTGCACATAGAGTTATTTAAACTCTCATTCGCCTGACTACTCGCAGCACTTGCAAAGTTTTCTCCTGCATTTGCCAGTTGAACAAAAATCTTCTTCAACTCTTCAAATAATTGTGGATTGCAAAGTTTGATACCAG
>NW_017177614.1:0-780 GCF_001652005.2 Ceratina calcarata
TGAAACGCTGTATAAAAATTTACTTTAACCAAAATTATCATTAGCCATGGAGTGGCAACTTTTAACGATGAAACTTCACTACGCACAACGAATTATTACTTTCAACTGGACTTTTATGTCCATGCTTTTAACGAATAACAAGGTTCGCGATGAACAAATTACTAACAGTTTATTCAGAGATCAATCAGAAGTTTCTTTAACAAATTTTTTAATTAAACCATTGTCAAATAATTTAGTTCAATGCGAAAATCTGAATTATTAAAATTGAAATTTCATTTTTCACATTGCGACTCAAGCGTCGACGGATTAATTTAAAAAAATCAAACAAACGGATGGTGACTACGTCTGTCCAAATGAATTTTATTGGTTCGAAGAATTCAATGGAACTGCTTTAAACGAGGCTAGCACCTAGCAGCGCTTTTATCATCGTTCGTTTGCAAGATGACAAAATTAAGCATTCCTGGTGCGCCGGTAAACAAGTATTTTAGTAGAGAATCGTAAAACACGGGGTCAAGGGGCAGAAGGTATACCGCTATATGACGTAGTTTTCCCTCATATCGACGCGTCGAGAGGCCATCCGCGTGTATGTTTATCAGAAATGAGAACAGCTATAAGGCAAATACTGCTTTCAGCTCTTGTCGTCAAACATCGTCAATGAACAACGACCCGTGTGCTTTCTTATTTTTGCCTCGCCTTTCGTACCGGCTCGACTATCTACTTACTCTTATACGCGGTGTGTAAGCATATTGCTACCTGAACACGTTTCTTCAGTGTCTTTTG
>NW_017177615.1:0-780 GCF_001652005.2 Ceratina calcarata
GAAATTGAAGATAGGACTCACCGATCCTGAATCAGCTGGAGAGCGTGTACGAGGGCCGAGGCCACTACCCGATCCCGGTCGTCTTCCCGTCGCGGGGGTGTCCTTCTCCTCTGCGACCGCCCTTCTGATCTCGAAGACCGACCCGTTCTCCTGGTTCTGTCCGGTCTGGACCCAGCCTCCTGCCTGTTTGCCGCAGCCAGCGGTTGGGCCCGACGTGGCGACCTCGGCGTCTCCGCTGACCTTTGCGGGTGTCGCCGTGGTTCCGGGGCAGGTCTCACTGTTCTGGTGGCGGACGCCGGTGCCCTTGCCCTCTTTTTAAACACGAGGGACACCAGTTGACCGTCGGTGTCCCACTTCAGGACCCACCGACCTTCGGGAACCGCACAGCGGAATCTCCTCGTCCTTGTTGGTACATGCGCCGGCACTCTTAATCGCCAGTGTGCTAGGGGGATGATCAGGTCCTCCGCCCTTGTTCTGACCGCCGTGGTCTCCGGGCGCGAATCCATTGCTGACTCAGCTGGCGATTCCGTTGCAGTCCCTTGGGTCGGTGGGGCTGGTACCGTATTCTCTTCCGTACTTCCTGTCATTCTCGCAAGACTTTCGATAACGCCGTCAAACGTTTCCTGGAAGCTGGCTTCGTCACGTACGACACTATCCGTCATTGTCCACAAGACTGAGGGCCCGCGTGCGGAAGAGGTGTTTATATGTACGGCCGAAATCGAACGTTCCTGAATTTCGTCGGCCTAAGTACAAATGAGACGGTAATATCTGTTTTACCTT
>NW_017177616.1:0-781 GCF_001652005.2 Ceratina calcarata
TAATCATCGTCATCCCAGGACGTTGGACGACGAAATCAACTCTAATGCGTATGTTGAGGACAACTACGTAAGGTAGGAAACGCATTTCGATCTTTATTTCTCTCCGCGACGTAGGCGATATTGTTCACGTGCTTAATCGTTCGACCACGTGTTACGTGTTTCATTCATGTTAATATTATATAGCTACACGTGCGATTAATTCCGATTCACGCGATTCAGTCGTGATTTTATTTTTCGCAATAACATTAGGATAGTCGTGAACGTGTCTCGACTCGCAGTGCGGTTCCAGGAAACCCACCCCTCTTTCGCGACCGTTACACGTTCTCGCACGTTTGAGTATATAGTTATAATTTAAGTATATCGTATTTACGTATTCCATTCATACATTGTATATAATTCTCTTTATTACGCATTACGTATCGTTAGCAATTAGCGGGATTAATAATGCCTATGTCGACGAGATCTAGTTTGACAAAGAACACTCACGAAGAAAGTATGTCCAGCGAGGACACAAGTTCGAGTGACGATACGATTATTGAGAAATCTTCCACAGTAGAAGCCCCGAACATGAATATGGACGCTTTAACAGACATGATCGCGCNTCGAACGCAATTCCGAGCAAGCCGCGTTTTTCACCGAAACTGCCTCCGTTTATACTGTCCGATCCAGTCACATGGTTCATCCAGACCGAAGAGATTCTAAATGCCGCAAATATTCGTGACCCGAAGTCGCGTGCGGGTATGATGCTGGGTGCACTTCAACCGGAAGTGGCGAGATCCTT
>NW_017177617.1:0-780 GCF_001652005.2 Ceratina calcarata
CACAATGATTGACATGATAATTGATTCAATGGTACAGTGATTGTTACAATGATTGATACAATGATTGTTACAATGATTGTTACAATGATTGTTACAACGATTGCATCAATTTATCAAGCTGAACCGCAGTTTTAATAGAGACGTTTGAATCGAGTGTGCTATTAAAGTATCGTAGTTACACACCCGTGAAATTTATGTACACGCAGTAAATAATAACGATCCCCCTTCGATCGATCGTGTACGTTAAATCGTCGATACGTGTACGAATGTCGGTTGTACGCGGCAGGGAGGTGCAAACTTCTCATTACTTTCGAGACCCGCTGCTTCTTTCTATGTGAACGAAAGGGGCGGACGCTGCGGGCATTATTTATGACCGCGACGGTTCGCCAAACTTCTTGCGAACGGTGGGGGGGTTCCCGGGGAGCGAGAGAGCGAGAGCTCTCGGGGTTGACGGTGAATTTAAGCAATCCCATTTTTTATCCGTATAGAGAGGATTCTCTTGGTCTAGTAAGCCCAGACTCGGTGACGGGTCCTCTCGCCGCGGTGAACAAACCTCCCCTCGGAACCCTAACCGCGTTCGTGGTTGCCTGTTACATTCAACGTAACTGCGAGATGGATCGTGCCGCCAGGGTCCCGCGATCTATAAACGCGATTAGGGGCGAAATACGTTTATGTGAGTTATGAACCGGCTCATACAACTTGCATGTATGAATGAATTTTTAATATATATATAATACATAATATATGAATATATGAATACGTATGTAATTACACGTATTA
>NW_017177618.1:0-780 GCF_001652005.2 Ceratina calcarata
AACAGTATTATAATTATTGCTTTTATGTTCACTTATAATGTTTTATGAACTGTTTAAGATTCGATTGTCTTACCAAGTAAAATTGATAAGATTTCGTCGAAGAGTCAACCTTGAAATCTGAAATAAACGAAATAATAAATTTCACAATCCTCTGAGGAATCTAATAATTTCGTTGAAAAGTCAACGATTATAATTAAAATAGGAGACAGAGAAGGTAACCATCGAGGGTTAACCTTCCTAAAACTTCTGTGTTATCGCTATTATTTTAAAATACAGTTCCAGTTTGCAATTTTCTACTAACTTCGAGTGCGGAATTATATATCGTTTGAAACGCAAGTTCGATGCAAAATATGATGTATCATTGCTGGGAACGTGACATAATCAAGTAGTTATATCTACTCCGGGCGCGGGGACACGCGACAAATTACTGACAATTGATTGACTGTTGTTAGATAGCAAATCGTTTGAATTTATTAGAGAACTCGACGGTATACATATATATATGTATTAGATACATACGGAAACTTCGTGAGATTGACAACAGTATAATCAACGCGAATGAAGCTAGGAATTCAAGATAGTCGTCTGCGTTGGAGGCCGCGCGCATGCGTATTATATTGTTGGTTCGATTTCAATTCGATATCGACTCGATTTCGAGATTTTATTTCGATTTTCTGCTTTTAACTCGATTGTGACTCTTTTGTTAGATTTTAATTCGTTCTTGACTCGATGTGATTTGGTTTTGATTCGGTTTTTTGCTCAAGGCGAGAGATTCCCACC
>NW_017177619.1:0-779 GCF_001652005.2 Ceratina calcarata
ATTTCCGCGCTTGTAACGATTCGAAGAAGCAGTGTGTACCCTGTACTGCACTGGTACGGTATTTTTCGTTCCACGAGTGTAGTGCAGCGAGATCGAACGTTCGCCGAGCAAGGCAGCCTTGGTCTTACGACCTTTGAGGTAAGGGTGAGAACCACCTTACAAAAACGGCTCTCTTATTAATTTTCGCAATTCCTTCGATTTTACGTGGTTGTACGTACGCACGTACTCTCGTCCACTTGTATCGCATACTTTGGTCGTATCAATGTTGTGTATCAAAATGTGTAGGGTGCATCGATAAGAATTATCTACCGTTTATGTATACACATAGTTGTATGATACCGTGACCAGATTAAAACGATGAACTGCTGTTTGCTGAAATGCTAGAAATTAATTCAATTATCTGTGTTAGACGTTGAAAATTCGTCGTAGACGGTAGACAGTGTATCGTTCCTTCGTGAAAGCTCGTACACATAGGGAGGAAAGGATCCTGTTGGCGAAAGGATCAACAGAGAGAGAGAGAGAGCTGTGCACCACAGTATACGTACAACCGTGTGATACAACGTATACAAGGAGATGGATACGATGAGGTGTCGTGTTAAGGATAATCTGCAAGAAAAGTATAGCGAGCCAGGAGCTGATTATACTTTACTTGGGACGCGTATAACTTTTGTATCGTATAACCAGAACGACCTCGATTGGCAATAAATTTCTCCTCTGTGACATAAAATAGCTGTTAAAAAGTTGCCAAACACGTCCTTCTCATAATTATTCTTTCCTTC
>NW_017177620.1:0-779 GCF_001652005.2 Ceratina calcarata
GATTTAGCTCTCTACCGGTTCCCACTATCTCTGTATAACTCCCTATCCCTATCTCTATCATACTTTCTCTAACCACACACTCACTACTACCACGCGACTTCACTTCTTCTTCTTCCTCTCTGTGCACCATTCCACCGCCCCTCCTCTCCTCCCCTTCTCTCCTCTCTCCTCTCCTCCTTCTCTCCTCTCTTCTCTCCTCTCTTCTGTCCTCCTTCTCTCCTCTCTTCTCTCCTCCTTCTCTCCCTCTTCTCTCCTCCCTCTCTCCTCCTTCTCTCCTCTCTCCTCTTCCCTTCTTCTCTCCTCCCTCTCGGTCGGAAAGGACATCGAATCTGCTTGACTTACGTATACAGCCCTGCGTATGTATACGGCCCTGCGCGTTCCCAGAACATTCGATGCCAGTCACGTACGCATCCCTCGCGTGGGTGACTTACGGGACGAGTCTAGCATGGAAGCTTCTAGAATATGCCAAATATGGTCATCCCCCAACACGGGAAAGGGCCTCATTTAGGTATCAAAGGGCGCTAGACCACAGCCCTTTGGATTAGTCTGGCCAGATTCGCTCGCTGAACGCCGAGCGGTGAGCATCGGGCGACCATAAGTGATCAGTGAGTTTCTGCCACATTGTGACCAGGAGTGCCTTTTTACTTTCTAACTACCTTTCGATAGTCGTTTGATAACATCATTGTTTTCCGAAGTGGCCGATAAATCGGCTGACTTCAAAAAGCCAATTGAGGGTAGCCGTAGTCTCAAAAGACCTATGGTCTTAGAGACTCAGCTCG
>NW_017177621.1:0-779 GCF_001652005.2 Ceratina calcarata
GCGCTAGTTTAATGTTTTAACACAATGTGAATTGCATTACATTGTTTTACATGTATATTCCTATTATTACCAAGATTATAAATCAATTGACAGATAACGTAGGTGTGGATACGGGACGAAGGGAATAGGTAATGAAACAATAAAATGTATTCTTATGTATGTTGTTTCTTAATTCAATTGTTTACTGATAAATAATAATAGTGTTTTCGTTCGACCCTCGTCCACCGTGTCTTCCTCATCTTCCTCTCCCTCGTCCTCCCCCACGGTCGTTATAAGTAAGACAGGAGCGTTATAAGAAGCCAGCCCCGAATTCACGGCCAACGGTCCTCACTGTTCGTTTCGGAGACATCAGCACCAGACGGAATTTTCTCAGCGTACTCGTACTGAGTTTTCTATCTCAAATTTTGTGAGATTAATACAATTTCACAGGCCGTAACTTCGGGTTCGGATTGATTAACTCATACTCAGTTAAACATTAAACTCTCGCGCTTAATACAAACGACGATAATGTGGACAACCTAACTCAGTACAATCAGACATTTCGTGTAAACTCAGTGCAAAATCTAACTCAGAGTCTAAAGTAAGATCATTTACTGTACAACTTTTGTAAGGCAAGAGCTTAGTTTATTGATTAAACGCGCTTTAAACGTCCACCGCCTCCCTTGGTTTCGCAGTACCATCATTATCCGGAACCGTATCGCATGATCCTTATTGTAACTCACACTCATTCCCATACAATTACCTTTATTTTTCCGAATTCTGAAAACTTCGAATCACCA
>NW_017177622.1:0-779 GCF_001652005.2 Ceratina calcarata
GCCCTCGACGCTCTTTCTTAATCGGAACTTTTTGTCAATGCAAGAGTATTGTACGTTTCGTAGTTTCTGAATGCAATAATCGTGAAAACTTAGAGAATATTCTAATTATTTTTACTGTGCCTTGTGATTTTCTAAATTTTTCAACAAGAAAATGGTAGAACTTTTTCTACTGTCTGAGCAATTTTGAAGAGGACTCGGCCTGGCCATGAACAGCGTCGTTACAGCAAAGTAAACGATTGGCGTGAACGATGAATAACGGTGTGCGCGAAACTGAACTGCGTAATAGCGCCTCGAAACTGGCGATAGCGAACAGGGCTACGTTGGCGAACATTATTGTCAGTTACCTTGCCAGTAACAATGTAATGACGAAATTACCAGAGGAGCTACGACTGACCTCCTCATTGTCAATTTTCAAATTTACTTAATGACTTGCCACGTAATGTCCACTATTCTAGCGAAGATTTATTGAAAATAAAAGTCCAGGCCGCATGCACAAAAATTCTTACCGTAAGGGACAAACATGTATGTAAACGCTTCGCCGGTTGAACTATATTGAAAAGACCAAACAATACTAACTCGCTGAAGAATTGGACACATAATACTAGCCCATGGTCATCTGATTTCGCGTGACATACCAAGAAAATGCACATTCATCATATTCTTTCAGACTTCCCATCGCTAAATAATGCAAGGGAATTCAAAATATCAACAGACCTAAAAGAGATCTTTAGAAATGATTACATTGCAGATTTTTATACAAAATAAAATGTTTGGAATAC
>NW_017177623.1:0-779 GCF_001652005.2 Ceratina calcarata
TTATATTTAAACATTTTTAAATTAAAATAAACTCATATTAATCACAAAAAATAATCATTGCACATAATACAAACATTCTTCTTGTTGGTCTGATGGTGCGGTGTTGTCATATCACATGTTCCGGCCTGTACTAGAGACGGCCGTGGCCTAGCTGGATAAGGGGGTCAAATACGCCTTGAGCCGAATGAGGCGTCGTTTACGCCATTCAATACCTTATTAAGAAATACATTCACTCTGTTTATTGAGCAGAGTTGTTAAGGATTTCTGTTTATGACTTAATCCTTAACATCGAGGGGAAACTATAATCTCCTTGGTTCGAGGGAGAGTACAAAGAACTGTATTCTACGGTTTGTTTCTGTTTATGACTTAATCCTTAACATCGAGGGGAAACTATAATCTCCTCGGTTCGAGGGAGGGAACAAAGAACTGTGTTCTACGGTTTGTTTCTGTTTATGACCTAATCCTTAATATCGAGGAGAAACTATAATTTCCTCGGTGTTTTTAAGCACAAATCGAATGTGAGAAAAAAGGACAACTGACATTGCCCCTGTTTTTTTCCGCGTCATGGTTATTTTCTATTATTGATTGCAAGTATCAAATCTTTTGAAAATTTCCTCACGTAAAACAAAAAAAGAAAAAACAAGGCTTGGGTCTTTATTACACCAAACCCCAAAAATCTGAAAAAATTCATGATTAATCCTTGCGACAAAAACAATCTACCATAAAAATATAAATCTAGTCGCCTCAAAATTTCTATGTGAAAAAATTATTTTTAGCAC
>NW_017177624.1:0-779 GCF_001652005.2 Ceratina calcarata
ATTAAACTTAATAACATATTCAGCTCCACACAAATGGCAGTAATATACACTGAGAGCATCGTTCATTGAATTCACTTTAATCTTATTGCTAGGCGGTGGGGTCGCTATAGGTTGAAACAAGTGCACCATTCTAAAAAGTTAATTATTCAATGAATTTTCAGGAGTATTTGCTATAATTACGTTATAAAAATGTTCTACCTTTTGTGTATAGATCGGCAATGGTAATCTAAAGCTTTTCCATTATAAAACAATACATCACAGTCTTCACACTTCTTATGCAGCTCTGTCCTTTTGCTTTCAGATGAATCATGCGATGTTTGATGATTGTCCCTATGTGTCTAATAAAAGTTGGACCAGTTAAAAAAATTAAAGATCAACTATGAAATATATAAAAATAAGAACATACTTTCAAGGGAAACTGCATTCCACAGTAGTGACAAAAAAATTTTGTTGGCGAATTAGGATGAACCTTAAATCTATGTCTTATTGTTGCAGTTACTGACTCAAATGTTTTCCCACACATATCACACTGGGTATCATTCTCTTTTTTCGTTTTCACAGCTTTGCCACGAGTATCTATCTCTTTGTTTGCATGCTTCCTAGTTATTATACACATAATTCTTAATTCTGCATATACAATTAAATTTCTAAAACATCACTTCAATCAATAAATTCTGATTCAATTCATATTTAATCTTTTCTTTTACTGGAACTGAATCACATAAAACCTAACGATGAAAACTAAATTCTACATTAAAAAAAAATATTAAAAAAATGTG
>NW_017177625.1:0-779 GCF_001652005.2 Ceratina calcarata
AGTACAAAATCCTAGGTTTTATGTCATAACATAACATTCTTTACAATTATACACACGTAGTGTTGTTACGTACGTAGTAGTTAAACACACGATTATATACGTATGTGCAATTAAATGTAAAATATGTCAAAAATATATAATACATGCGAAAAATATGCAATGTATAAAATATGGAAAATAAAAACTATATTTTCAACATCCTCTACAGACAATATATATTTCTCGTCGAGGTCTCACAACTTTATCAGCTTTCATTTCTTCAAAGTATGCATTTGCATGAACATACGTTGTCTAGTTATGACGACAAATGGCCTGTTCATATTACCGTAGCGTAACCGTAACGTAAGAAAAGTCTTACGTGGTGAGTTGCGAAATTTTGGGCTTGAGAGATGCCCCGGAGCAAAAAAACAGTACCGTAGGAGAAAATTGAGCGTATAGGGAAAACCATGTAAAAGAACGGGGACTTCAGAAGGGCCCACCGACTTCTTGCCCAGATTAGCGCGGAAGTATGGGGGTTCACCACCCGCTGTGCAGCTTCGAGAGCTACTAAACTGACCAGAGCTGCTCAGCCTTTGCCCGTAAGGGCAGGGTATCTTGTTACCGCAGGCATAAACTATTCGGTGGGCACTGATTACTACTACTATTTTATATACTTACCACTACTGTTTCGTTGTCGCCGACGCGTGACGCGCATATGAAGTAAAAATTATTTTTAAATGTTTTTCAGATGGGTAAAATTTATATTATTCGTAAAAATACAATATAATTTATACATGTGT
>NW_017177626.1:0-779 GCF_001652005.2 Ceratina calcarata
AATGTAATATACATATGTAGTATATGAGATTTAAAACGTTCTCTGATTCTTATACTGCATCTTATACTGAAACTTATGCAGAATCTTACACTGAATCCTATACTGAATTATATTTTGAATCTTATACTGAATTCTATAATCGCTTATATGATAAATTTTATACTAAATCTTAGACTGACTCTTATAATAAATCTTATATTGACACTGTGTATAAAAAATTGTTAACACTGACTGCGAATGCTTCTAACATCATAATAAAAATTGATTTAAAAATCTGACTAAAGAACTTTTATGTTACATAATATAATTATCCAAATATAACGATCTTCCCTGCAACGATGAAAGTCGTAGGCAATTCTCAGTTTTCTTTAATAGGGTGGACCCGATACACTGGAAAGGAAAAGAGAATTCTGTGTAGAATGTGTACAATCACCGGGAATAATGGGGTGGCATGACGATAATCGTAGAGGCGTGGATAGACCCCACGGCTGACGGTAACCAACCCCATTACAAGGGTGGAAGGCCGCGTTTATGGCCTCGTAAATCAGCCCCCGGAGTGGGGGTCGCCGTCCACCGATTATTATTTCCCCTTCGGATACAATCTCCATTGTGTCTGCTACACCTGTTAACTTTTTCAAAATACTATATAAGACGTGAAGAAGAAAACTACACGGTCCATTTAACACTTTGTCTGTCAAATTAAATTCTCTTTTTAATTAAACATGATTGCAAAGTATTAAATGTAAAAATCATTATAGTATTTGTAGGAGGTTAGGAAT
>NW_017177627.1:0-778 GCF_001652005.2 Ceratina calcarata
AACGAAAATTTCGCGAAATCTGAAGGGGTACCCCTTGGAAAAATCTGGGAAAAATCGAAAATTTTTTTTTCTCAAAATTTCGAAAAATGCTTTAAATAAAAGTTGTAATTATTGCTATTTCCTGCAAAAAAGATCAAATACAATCTCCTACTAACTCGAACACTTCAGGGGTACTCGATTACAGAATTCATCGATGGACTGTCATTTCTTATACTAATTCAAACTGGTCACAAGTTTCTTATGGAACACAGGACTACGTGAGAGAATAATTTTTATTATAAAAAGAAGATCGAACGTAATTGTTTGGTAGGTCGAGCAATATTCGATCGAAAGGGTTAAAGAGAACGCGGAAAGGGGGGTCGAGGTGGGGGGGTATCAAGGTTCTCGATAGTCCTCGAGACTGCAAGTAATTTCGAGTGATTTCAATTTCAATTTAACCCCTCAAGCCGATTTCGTGAGTTCTCCATTACCCTATTTCGAGGATCGACAGTGGGGTAGCAATTATCCGATATCGTTGACGGAATAGAAAGTCTCATTATGAACTCGGCTCGCTTGTTCGTTCCACGGCTATTACGACGATGAGATTCGATTCGGACGTTCCGAGTGTCTCCCGTTCGACGAACTAATATCGTCGCATTTCGTAGTATCAGTAATAATAGTAATCGTTTATTTCAAACCTCTCGGCAACCTTGAAACGGGTGGTACATTTATTCGTATCACGTTCACAATATAATTATGTGCATTTTATGTACAATAATCGTTCCTGTATGTATAATAT
>NW_017177628.1:0-778 GCF_001652005.2 Ceratina calcarata
ACCACGAATGATTCCAAGAATCTAAGTAAATCGAGTGAGACCGAGGCGGTCATTGACAACAGAGAATCTAGCATAGATTCATCCGAAGATACGACGATTTCTATTTTGACGACGAGCTTTGCAACATTTGAATTCACAAGCCAGTCGAGTAATTTTGATCAAGAAACGAGAGAAGAAGAAACAACGAGTAAGAAGGACGAAACTCGAGGAATTAATAGTGCTACAAATACTTGGACCGAGGAGAACATTCCTGTTACTACTACTATAAAAATAGAACAAACTATTTCAGAATCAAAGGACTCGATCGAAAATGTGACAGAAATTCCTACGGAATCTACTTCGATGATAAATATCAATGCGACAGATACTGTGGTACCTTACATCTCAAAAGAGGAATCAAGTCCAATTGAAAATACTAGTAAACCAATTGAGGGTATTTTAACAACGAGCCCCGTCATTCCAACAGAGAAAATTCACGAGAAGTCATCGAATGAACAGATAACTTCGCTGGTTAGGATTGATATGGCTGATAGCTGGTACGAGGTTTGCCCCAAAATTGATAAATTGTGGAAGACTTTAGCTGATATCTTAACCACAGGCACCAACAAGTGAGTATTTATTAATACGGCGTACAATTTCATGCGCGAGACTATTTTTATTGAAGGAATTTTAATAAAAGTCATGATTTAATTCAAGATACTGTGAACAGTAAATGCATATTATTACTACTAAATGCAATACAGTTTCATATATTTTAACGTCAGTCTCATATCGAGTA
>NW_017177629.1:0-779 GCF_001652005.2 Ceratina calcarata
GTGTTTGAGACATCTCATCCTCTTCTGCCTGTCCTTGTTTCTCTGTTAACCCCCCCTCGAAACTACGTACCTTCTCATTCGTGTTTTAGTAACCCAGCGCCTTAATATATGATTTTTTAGAGAGATTACCAGTTTACGATTAATAGCTCATTAATTATTGATTAATGAATGGTTATGATTTCCCACTTACGTATTGTCAAACTAATTTTGTCGCGTTCTCAACGTAAAGAAATATACGCTGCACGAAATCATCGAAAACGCAGCATTTCACGCCAAATTAGATCCATACGAGGAAGGAGGGAGGAAAGCATAAAAAAGAGGTCATATAGGTGGAAACGAAAACGAATTGTGAGAAATCAATCGACGATTACTAAAGCCAGATAGTTAGCTTCGACCCATATTCCACGTCGCTGTTTATTGAACATTCCGAGTGCCGTGTTCNCACCCACTGCCGGCTATAGGGTGGAAATACGATAACGAAGTTTCGATTCAGCTACTGGTGCATCATCAGTTTCTTATGCATTGCTATACCGAACTTTCATTAATAGTAAATCGGTAACTCGTCCTCATTCATTCGTGTCTGTGTTGCCTCCCCATTTTTTTATTCCTCGTTTTAATTTACCATCGACGTCGATATCGACATTTACGCTTCTATTCTTCATCGTTATTTCCTTTCCGTAACACGCGATATAGGCGCGTGACTCGTCAGCGAGAAATACGCGAGTACTTAGAGGAGTAACATGGGTACGGGACTGGAGATAATAACAAGGGGAACGCGA
>NW_017177630.1:0-778 GCF_001652005.2 Ceratina calcarata
TCCTAAGTTATTTTACATGCATCTATTTATGAATATCGAATAAAGATTTATCACAGCAACCGGACGTTATCATTTATTTCCGATCTCTAGAATTGACTCTCCATATAGATTTACGGATTCTAGATTCTTATATTTATCCGAGCAGGTTGGGATACGTTTTTTCCCTGGTAAGCAGCAGGTTAATCCGCTTTGATCGAATATCCCTTTCGCCGCGCAGCACTCCAAATAATGATCCTCTTACAGGATCACTTTTACGGTTTCTCCACTCGGAGGAACCGCATAACGACTAGACCAGACTCTATCTTTTTCTGTAACTTTTCCCGCATCTTATTATTCGCAGAGCGATATGTAAATCTCGAGAATGAGGAGGGTGCACTAGAGCGTACGCGAAGTGCATTAGCTGTAGCCGCAATTCGGAATTGTCGTGGCCATTAGGTGGTTAGATCAAGTAGCGAGAACTCTGCGGGACGGCTAGTCCGATCTCGTGGCAACGCATGACGATGTATTAGTTAATAGTAAAGAGTAGAGCGTCTCTCAACAGATATCTATATAGGTACGACGCTTAATAGGCTCTCAAGTTTCTACGATAAAACCCATTAAGACCCAAGTAGTGAAATAACGCGAATTCTATTCATTTAACATTAGAATTTTATAGAGAATAAAATATTTACGAAGAATTGCAATTCTTAAATACGTAAAATAATTCATTTAAATAAAAAAAAATGCAAAATCTATATAAATAAATTACACTCCCTAAGATATCTTCCAAGAAATATGA
>NW_017177631.1:0-778 GCF_001652005.2 Ceratina calcarata
AATAATAATTAAATTACGAACATTATTCCAGCACGCTGTTATATAATAATAAAGCAATATAAGTTTCATCTGCCTATTCATTTTGCAAAATTAATTTATACTACATTTCATTTATCGCTGGCAATGCATGATTAAATTACGTCTAAAGTACGCGTGTAATTAAAAACCGAACGGAGGACGATTGCGTGTCTGTCGTTAAAGTAAACGAAACTTGGAATATATTCAATTAGGGCATAATTCTTCTATCGAACTTAATTACTCCTTGAATCGAAGAGCGGCCGACGAACTCGACTCGTTTTATCCCGGTTCCGGTTCCGGTTCGATTCGACTCGTTGGCCGCGGGTAAGTCGATTATCTATTATACTTCCAACTTGGTAAGTCGATTATCCACAATTACCGAATTAGTAACTAGATTAGCCATTGTTACTGGTATTCGACGCCAAGTCGAACTGCCTGCTGACCTGAATTCGATTATACCATCTAATATGTTCTACTTTCTTCTACAATCGACTTCGACGAACATCGCAATTAAATGTCAATACATCTTTCCATTTAAAATCTTATTCCAATCCCTTGAAACCACATCGACCCATCTTTCTTAAGGATGTATTCGCTATACAGTCAATCTCAAAAGTTTATGTACTTTAGAAGAACCCATTTCCTATAATTAAAAAGACATCAGACGTCAGAAGAACAATGCTAATAATAAATAGCTATGTGCTGAAAAGTACAGAACGAAATATTCAATTAATTATTGACGCTGGCGAAAAGCTTTTTA
>NW_017177632.1:0-777 GCF_001652005.2 Ceratina calcarata
AGTGAAAAAACCGCACGTTATTAAAAATTCCGATACTGTCGGTTTTCATTTTAAACAGATTTGTACTATTACGTTCCTATGTCGTGGAAATGATATTCATGCAACGGACAGATTGTATACTCCCGTGTGCCGTCAGAAAACGCGATATAAAATTCATACACGACGCAAGCACCGCGTGCCACCATAAAATCGTGTCATACAGCGTTGCATATTTACCAGACCAGAACAAAATCTGGTTGTATAAATCTCAACGGCGCTTTTTACGAGACCGTACCACTAGCACGCCTAAGCGATTCTGCCTGAAAAACGAAAGGGTGACACCATAAAGATCCCCCATGTCATGGCACACGTGTCACTACGCCGTGATGTAAGCCATTTTTTTCTCATCATACGTTGTGCCTCACCTGCGACGTCTATTTTTTCCTGTCCCTTCGATGAATTCGTTTGATTATCCCTCCCAACATTTTATTCTTTCTCCTACTTTTTTTCATTCTGCATAACTAAACGCGTCGTTGCAATATGCATTTCAGAACGCCCACAGAAAAAAAGAGTTCCTGGTCGGTTACAATAAACGGTCCATCGAATCCGCGCGACTAGTATAAATTTTAGTGACGACAAGGGAAATTGCATTCCCTCTCATCGTGATTCTGGCAATCTGGTCGACAGGCGTGCCCGGCGGTCTACACAGTTGCAGGAGCTCAGTCTCGTTTCCCTTTCTTTTTACAGATTTTGTGAAAGTAATGTTTGATTTATAATAATTGCTACGAAAAAATAAAC
>NW_017177633.1:0-777 GCF_001652005.2 Ceratina calcarata
ACCTAAAACAGTATAAAATATCCTATAAACAAGCACATTAAAAGAGATCCATATTTCAATGAATAAATAACAAAAAGAAACCATTGACAGAGATAAGTATTTTCAATTGAGTTATAGCTTACATAAAGATCTGAAGTTTACTCATAGACTGTTTTCTGCTTGAATTTCCAATCGCAAGATCAAGAACGTTGATACCAGTGGGGACGAAAATAGACTGTCCAGACGGTTTATATTTACGGTCAGGATTTAATGAACATGAAGCAATTAGGGGAGGGAAGGTGCGTTATTAAAAGGGGGCTGTCGATCAACGGGTCAATAATAATAGAACGCCGGCACGCTGATTATGCGAGCCATTATGATCAGAGACACGCGTGTAATCGACTGTCAATCGCACATAGAACGTTTCCTTTGTGACCCTGTCAACTTTGTCAGTCTGTATCGAGCCGGTGACATAATCGTGGCAGCGAACGAGAAACGTTTCAGCAATTAGAATACAAGATAAATCAATAAGGAAAATTCTATGGAATGTGTCATTCTTGTTAACCTTATTAAGGAGCCTTACCAGTGTGGTCACCCAAAATTTAGGTCATTTTTAGGAATTTTTTTTAAAAAAAGTGTTCTATGGAATTTTGTTAAACATTATGGATGTATTTGTCTGTAAATGAACTGTGTAAAATAATTTTTTCGTACAAAAATAACTAAAAACAACCAAGTTGTGCGATATTTTCTGAAACGCAAAAAAAAGTGCCTCTACTGCTGACTTCATACAGTTCGCTA
>NW_017177634.1:0-777 GCF_001652005.2 Ceratina calcarata
AGTACTGTACAAGCAACACATACATTCTATCGAACGTCACTCAATTCCTTTTGTGCAAGGTATTGGTCCGAGAAGTTTAACACAGTCGTGAATCTTCGACCGAATGCCTCGTACTATATTTAACATTGGAAAGCATCGCGAAACGTTTCAAACAAGAACCGCAATCCCGTCACGACGAAGATATCGTTAATAGTTGCCACGATCTCTTTATGGAAGCACTTTGATCCCACTTTCTAGAATAAAAAGACTTTCAGGGTACAAGGTATTCGATTGATTCGACGAATCACAATGGTAAACTCGTCCTCTTTCCTAGCTTGAATGAAAAACGATGTTTGCGAAATTAATGCTATTGAGAACCCATACCCTGTGAAGTGTCACCCGAACTGGAGCTATTGAATAAATACTGAAAGACGCACGCGTGGCGCTTTCAGAAATCGATCTATTGTACTTGACAGCAAATTCATCTACACAATTTATAAGATGTTTAAATACGGCGATAAAAATCAATCCCATCGAAACAGATTTTTATGCTTTAACTTTTAACATTTTCTAATTGCCAGTTTTAATTTTCTTAAATAGCCTCATTTTAAACTGATCATAGATACATGTGCTTGATCAAACATACGTATGTTCTAAAAGAGCATCTATCAAGTTCGAGTTTTATATGCACCAATGTAATAGTTTAGGGCAGAGGTGGAGAATCTTTTTACTAGCTAGAGGCCACATTTACATTAGGCAGTAATAAAGGAGGCCGCTATAATTTTTTATATTTCACTG
>NW_017177635.1:0-778 GCF_001652005.2 Ceratina calcarata
TTTAATAAGTTTTCGGAACGTAAGCCCCGTTTTTGTACTAGTTCTGGGTCTCATACAACACGGTTTCACACAACACGGCATTTTCTAGAAACCTATCTACCATGTTACCTGTATAGTCACCTCAGCTCCTCCTCATTTTCGGGCGTAGTAGGAGTTCTGGGACACCATGTGTATATATATATATATATATATANTTTGACCATGTCCACTTTACCTTTGTTCCACGTTACGCTTTTAGACACGAATACTTCGCCCGCAGAGTTTACGTCCGGAACTGTTCTTCGATTGCTCGGAGAATTTTTCCTACCTGAGGACATATCGTTTAACCCTCGCTATTTTATCGACGAGTTCCGTGAGGCAATGCGCCAGGTCAAGCCTGTACCCGTTTCTCACCACCGAAGATCGCACGCGTTCGTTTTTAAAGATCTGGCAACCTGCTCTCATGTATTTTTGCGTGTCAGGACTCTAAAAAAACCTTTGGAATCGCCATATTCCGGACCGCACAAAGTGCTCAATCGGATAAACGACAGAGATTACGAAATTGAGGTAAACGGGAGTCCAAAGGTCGTAAACATTGAAAATTTGAAACCATCATACGGCATCAGGGGCATCAATGATTTAGAATCCGAAATCGGCCTGCACCCCCAATCACCTGGGCCATCCGGCATTAGAACATACCCCGCCAAGAAGCGTGTTACTTTCAAGCTAGATTCGCCTGGCCCTGACCCCGAGTGAGGAAAGATTTCCTGGAAGAAAATCTTCGAGCGAGCGATCAGTT
>NW_017177636.1:0-777 GCF_001652005.2 Ceratina calcarata
AACCCGAATTTGTGACATTTAACTTATGTAGTCTTTTCGTTTTCTCATCCATCTCGTTCTTTCTTTGTTTCGTTACTTCCATCCAAGGTACGTCGACTTTTATACAACTGTTTTAGTAAAAAAATGTAACGCCACTAAGCAACGTTAGTAGAAATGATTTCGACCGTAATAAATTGCACGTAGATAATTGTCGACCGGAAAATATTACACGGTTACAGAATACGTATTCAAGTAAAAGAGCTGTAGAAAATAGGACGCGTTTATCCGTGTTTACATACACGGAAAGTAAACCTCCTTCGAGTGTAATTAGAAAATTCGCGGTTTCTCTAGCGTAGAATATTTTGACGTTTCGCGTAGCGTTTCGTTACTGAAAAATGTCTCCCTGTGCCCCGGCAAAGGGACACCTTTATCGCAGCTGAAATATAAAATTCCGTTACGTGTCGCGTGACCGAGTTGTTTGTGCATTCGGAAAAATATGCAAATTAAACTCGTTCCAGTCCCTTTCATCATATGAAAGTCAGTACGTTTTCGCATTTAAAAATGAGTCTCGTCGAAGAACGTAGGAAACTAATAGAAAATTGTTTCTTCAAATTGAGCCAAAATTTCTATCGGAAACAAGTGTCATCATCGTCATTGGATATTACAGATCAAGAAATGTTATATTTGAAAAAGATTTTAAAACGTGTTTGTTAACGTATAATGATCATCATTGACCTCAATTTTATGGTTGGTCTAAATAGTAATTATTTTGCGTTTATCGAATAACTAGTTGTCACG
>NW_017177637.1:0-777 GCF_001652005.2 Ceratina calcarata
CTATTTTATTTACTTATTCTTGCCAAGGGTCGATTATTTCTATATAAAAAAGGGGGCGAGTGCGTGGAAAGATTTCTTGACAATAAAGGATAATTTCACGTCACAGTTTCATGCATAAAAAGAAGCGGAGAACGTCCGCTGCGTATAAATGTAAATTGAAATAGCTGTCTGACGGAGGGCACGTGTCCCTCTCCTCAACAGAAGGACACGACTCGTCCCGGAATCGTGATATCGGATTCTTTCACTCGGCCGATGTATTCAAAGCAGATGTATCGGGTTATTCAAACACCAGACGCCGCGAGCTTTATCGGGGAAAGGAGGTAGCCTGGAAAATCCAGCTGAGTGGAAGTCCGAAAGTTGACAAAAACTGATGGGTGCGCGACGGTAGGGTGGGCGGACGGTAGTCGGGAAGTGAGCAGAAAGGAGAAACTGGGTCGTAGACTAGCCGGGCACATTTTATCTCCCGGAATATGTGTCGCTTTGTCTGGCAAATTGTGTCGTTCTACCACTGTTACATTTCCTCCGACCCATTGTTCTGTGTCAATTACATTAAAACAGGAAGCGTGTCTATTTCAGTATCTTTATTAGGGGTACTCATGATCGTTCGAGCAATTCCTACAATTAAGGATGTTTTGGCTATAAGTCAAAACGATGACACAAGCTTGAAATTTTGAAAATAAGTAGATTTTACTGAATTTTATATTTCCATCATTTTTGGCAGGTATTGTATAACCTGAATATCCTTAACACTAGAAAGACTGAAACTTAGTATATGTA
>NW_017177638.1:0-776 GCF_001652005.2 Ceratina calcarata
TTTCGAGAATGTTAAATTTGATGATTCCATCCTAGAATATGAGATTTGTATAATGGGAAAAAATGCCATTTAAAGAAACGAAAAAGACAGTAGAGAGACCATTACAAGTGATTCATACGGATACAACGGGGCTGATTAAACCAACTTCATATCATGGATTCAAAAGATTTATTGTGGTTTTCGTGGATGACTCTTCTAGATTTGTAAAGGCATATTCCGTGAAATCTAAGAATGCAGTTGACAATGCTTTGGAAAAATTTATTGTGTCTGCTCGTAACTTGTTGGGTAAGGATGAGAAGATCTGCTGTATTAGATCTCATCAAAGCACCGAATTTACAGGCGGAAAATTTCTTGAAATATTAAGAGAAGAAAAGATAGAGACAGAATTGTCACCACTTTATACCCCAGAACACAATGGAGTTACCGAAAGGTTTATTAAAACAATCCACGAGAAAGGAAGAGCATATACGTTTGACTCAGACACATGTTCAGATGTATGTTTTACCAAAGAGTATGCGGGAGCTGGCTATTGATGCTGCTGTGCATGCATACAATAGGGCTCCTTACAAAACTATAGAGTTTAGAGTTCCATCAAAGAAATTTGCACCAAATGTAAGTTGCCATTTTAATCAAATAAAGACGTTTGCATGTATTGGTTATATAAAAGTACCAAAGCCAAATTCTAAATTTAGCGAAAGAGCAATTAAAGCTGTACTAGTAAGATATAAAAATACTGGATATCTATTGTGGTATCCGAGTACACGAAAATTTATTGA
>NW_017177639.1:0-7002 GCF_001652005.2 Ceratina calcarata
GTCATTCCATTTTTAAATGTGTTCAAAAGTTAATGAGAATCAGTATAAATAATTAATGACTTTTTAATATACTAATTGTGTAATATCAAGCTAATCAAAAATATTGAAACACAATTGGTTATAAATAATAGTTTTTGTGAGATGATTCGAAACAGGGTGATTATGCTAAGAGCTTGAGAATGACTTGATCTTTGGATTCGCGAAAGGTCAATCGATTGGACGATAATTATGAGGAAAAATTCCATCCTTAAGAAAATCAATAAAAATGGCAATGCGAAATTATTTGAAGCATCTTTCAATTTGCCAAATGCGCGTACAAATAAAATTATAAATTCAGTAAACAAATGTACGCAAAGTGAATAACGAAACGTACGAACGGAATGAATGGTGCAAGCAGATAAAGGGTGGCGAGAAATATTTCTGGCGCATGATACTAGATACCGGCGTAATTGCTCTCGTTTTTCACGTTCCACATTGCACGTAGGCTGGTAACAAAGTAGCAAAATGAAAGGCGAGGAAGATAAATGATATAGTAATGGCGATAAGGGCGCGAACGAACAATAAAGGTCAGGTAAGGTGGTCCTGAGATATGATAGGCTAATAATATACCTTTGCGAATTGGATATTTGTGGTTTCACATTCTCCGCGGCGGATAAGCCAGAGAAAGGTTTCTCAAAAGGTCAGCAAAAGTTTTTACAGTATAATAGAAAATAAATTAGAATGTATGAAATTAGAGTACATGCCTTGATATTTTCCTTCTAACGTAACTTGACATTTGGATCATGATTCAATGCGTTGTACGTTTCATCATACGTTTATGAACTCAAGACTCGCCAAATCAAAATTCATATTAAAATCAGACTTCTTCATTCGTGTATGAAAAATGGTTACCATGATTATAATAAAATCGTTTACCTGCTTTCACCAGCTCATTTATTTCGTATAGTACGTTCCTCGCGCAGTCTTCATTTTTAAGGGTTTTAAATTTTATTCTAACGAGTACTCTTTTAATCGAGATGCGGTTCATAGCTAAACACTGGATCTCGTACTGCAATACTACTTCGGTATAAACACGTAGAGAGATAGGAAATCGTTGGAAAAAGGTAAGCGCAGTAATCAGAGTGAAACTCGTGGATGCTGCTTGACCGGTAAAGCGACACGTTTTACTTTTTCCTTAGAATCGTTCGTACGCATTCCTGACTAAATGGTTTGTAACATTTAAGCACCTATCGAATGATACCCGACTTTAGGTAAACACTTAATTTCAAAGCTACCTCACTCGAAATATTCTCCCCTCAGCTGAAGCAGCTTAAAACAACAATTGATTCTCGGAGGTCACAAAAGGATTTACCTGTAGAAATTCAATTCGCCCTTTCGATCGAGGTTTAAAATTCTCGGATGCAAATGGCTCGCTATAAAGACTAATTAATCGATAGGCACGCGCGAAACGCGAACGGGAAGGTAAACGTGATAGAATTTATGGCTAGGAAAGAGAAAGGGTCCGAGGCAGCGTTCCTGGAACGCGGTATGGATGGCATCCTCTCGTAGGATAATACCGTACCCTCTACGTACACGGGCCGCAGCGTACGTTGGATTGGACGAGTACACGACGCGACGATTGTGCCTTGTGCGGTTCGCGTAGCCCGGCATTATAATGGATTCAAACTAAGGGTTTGTATTGAGATATCAGTATGTGGCCGGGCACCGGTAATGGCCTCCCGTTCTAAGAACCAGCCTCCTGTACGTATCCAGAGCAGATACCGCGACGATACTTACTCTCTCTTTCTGCATGCGACGCTCTACGTATCTCTATATGGGGTGAATCCAATAAGTGGCACAGAATGCTCCTCTAATCCAAATTTAAATAAAAAACAATTGCTCAACGTTTTATTACGTTGCACTCTGTACAACTGTGACGATGTGTAATTCTCGATTCGTTGTTTCGTACGTTCCGTTCGAGCGTTCGCAGGGCTAATAAATTCGAGCGAAAATTCATTTCTGCATCGCCGGTACGGGCTGAATCTCTTACCGACGATTTCCGTCCGGCGATGATTTAATGCATCCTGAACGAGTTCGCACCTGTGGCTAAGCTATTTATCAAACACCCCTCATATTTATGTGTACCTGTCCAGAATTTCTATTGGAAAATACGAGATGAATATCGATTCTGTTTCTCAATTACATATGTTCGCGATTCTGTTCCTGATTTTTGTGAAGAATTTTCATGAGATGGAGAAGACGACGAGAAACGTTGAGAGTTTATACTGTCACGCGACTTGACATGGTTGCAGATTATTTTTTAATGACACGAGGCATTTGTTATTCGTTAAGGAAATCGGACGTTTCGTATGCAAGCCAACCTAATAAAACCGTGGATAAGTTATAGCTATTAATTCCGCGCGTTCGCGTATATAAGCGCGGCGTCACGCGGGCAAAATTTATGACGCCAGGCTCTCTCCCTCTCGCCGTTTTCTTCGCGAACGAACGCGAGTTCGTAAGTTACGACGCCGCGATAGAGAACGATGCACTCCGAGAACGGCTTCCGAGAACCAAGGTCCGACCATTACCGGCGTCACCCACTGATATCTCAATAAGGATCCACGATTTCGATCTCCGATCCGATAAATTGATTGTCTCCCTTGGGAAGCATGCATAAATCATCTCAAATAATGCTGAATAAAAAGATGTAAAAAATAGGATAGATGTACCATTTGTGGCCATTGCACCATTTGTGGCCAGTATGTTAGTTACTCTAATATATTAAATACTCTGATGTTAGTTTCATGGAAGCATGCATATGTTGATTTTTTTACTGCCCCATTTTTTTTTTTTAATTAAGAAACAGACGTCAACATTACGATTAGCGAATGACTGGTAAGAAGTTATCACTTATTGTCATACTTTGTAAGTGTCATCTACATTTTACGTATTTATTCAACGTAATACATATTCCTAAGACTTATGCAAGAATATTAACGATACAGCCTTAGGTAATGTCGACATTAGATATTGGCCAAAAATGATACAACTAAAATGCAATTATACCATCTTTGCCCATGTAATGACCACAAATAGTACACTCCATAACCATTTTTGGTCAGTGGTTGAAGGACTAGACTGATGTACTCTTCGTTTCTTTATGTCTATTTCTTTTACCAGTTATACATTATTATATAGTATTGAAACTGTTAAGGTGGCCACAAATAATATATCTACCCTAATTGAGAAGTTCATTGAAGTCTCATGAATTTTTAATAAATTGATTTCTTACATAATTGTATATAAAAAAGAATTACAACTGTTAAAGTGGCCACAAATGATACATCTACCTTAATTGAAAAAGTTCATTGAAGTCTCATGAATTTTTAATAAATTGAATTCTTACACAATTTTATATAAAAAAGAATTACACGTTAAAGGCATTAAATTGAATAGCGATTTAAAAGAATTACACTTGGTACATATTGCGATCAGAACTGGTGCAACGAATTTTGTAACGTGATTAAAAACACAGGTCGAGAGGTGAAAAAAAAAAGAATAAAGAAGAAGTGGAAAACAGTCACGAGCGGACGAAGCATCGGGTATCGTAAATCACTATCGACCTATTCTATTCAAATGAAACTCGTGTTCTCCCTCCACGCGATACCTTCTGCCACCCTCCTCTCCGTTATTTCTTTCTCTGTTCGCACCGCGTCCCGAGGGGTCAGTTTTTTTTAGTCTTACTCACGGAATTTCTCCGTTAACGAAAGTATTAGGGAGTGCGTCTGGTATTCCGAGTCTTGGCCCGATTAAATTGAGGCCGTTTGTATTCATTAACAGGGGTGTCTAGCAAAATCGCGTCGTTGCTCTCGCAAAACGGAATAAAAGTATTCCGATGCGTCGCACGTATCGACTGCGAAAAGTATTGGCAAACCATTTACGCTACCGTTAAATTATACTGATTAAATTTGTCCACGAATCTCGGATTCGATCAATTCTGGAATTCGCAATTCGATTCCATTCACATTCTTAAAGCCGATTATCGGCGACGGTGCATTTCAAATGTAAGCCACTTTCGTACGAGATTCCCAGTTTAGACTCGAGGGTAAAATTTTGATAAAGACTTGAAAAGTGTTCAGACATGTGTGTATTTACGATGTTGCACGTAAAGGACGATGCGTATGTAGGCGAGTCGCGGACAAGAGTATCAAGCGGGCTAACGGTAAAGCCACGTACCGAAGAAACTCGGTTGCTGCGCGACTACCTACGTACATGTGTATTTACCAGAGACACGTACATACGTACATATAGTGCGGAGCAAAAGTGACGTAAATTAATAACAGAAAATTTGACTTCTATAACGCTCCCATCGGAACACATTATTTTACACAACATTTAGCGTCACGTGTAACATTGCAGAAATTTGTCATAAGAGGATATTAAAAAATTAACTGATTTTTCATTAAGAAAATACCCGAAACTCACTTTTGATTCTCACTGTACGCACGCGCGCGTTAACACGGCCGCTTACGCGCAGGAAATTCAAGCAAATGAAAAAGACTAATTAGCGCGCACGTTAAATGTTCGCGAGCGGGACGTTCTTCTACGGTGTTCATAAAATAATACGCGCGGGTAACTGTAAATACCGGCGCGCTCAATATTTATGAACGCGCACCAGTTGCGTCGCTATCATCATCGACATCATCATCATCATCATCATCATCATCATCATCATTAGTTAGAACGGATTCCCCTGCGAAATTCGTGAAACTAGAAAAGTATTAGGTTAATGCTTACGAGATGTTTCCTTCATATGCAATTTCTATGCAAAACAGTGTATATGGAATTTAACTTCCATACCTTTTTTT
This sequence comes from Ceratina calcarata, assembly GCF_001652005.2. Classification (NCBI taxonomy): domain Eukaryota; kingdom Metazoa; phylum Arthropoda; class Insecta; order Hymenoptera; family Apidae; genus Ceratina; species Ceratina calcarata. The sequence goes on from NW_017177639.1 coordinate 4,848, forward strand.
ACTACTGTCACGTTAGTTCATGAATTATATTCATAATTAGGTACATGAAATACGATTCTATCTAGAGTTACGTTTGCTATGATTTAGAGTACTATTTTTTGGTCATCATATTCGAATTATTCTATCATTCATTTTTGTTAGGCAAATTAAATGCAAGGTGAAAAAATGCGGTCAATGTTAACATCCGCGGCATGCCCTCGCGTGATTAACAGGCTCTTAGTGTTCGCAACTTCACGTCTAACTCGGAAACGCGTCGCACACGAAGTATCTAAACATATAAAAGTGGAACAAGGGGAAAGCCAATTACCGCAGGCAGATTTCGTTTGCGCTATCATGGAAATCGACAATCCATGTCTCGCGATTGCCAATCGGCGAACAGCATGAGCGAGGGACGTATCAAAACAGAATTATTATCATGATTATTTGTTCATATTTTTGACCGTTTAGTTTTATAATGTAAAGTTTCCGTCAAATGAAAAAAATTAATTGTAATTACGATTAGATGCGTCGTTAGCTGGACTCTGGTACCAGAGAGAAAATGAGATTTTTGTGGTATGAGCATAATTTTGTTAAACGAACATCCTAAGTCAGCAATAAAATGTCGCTATTCGCGAATTTACGGTTACTTGATAGTCACCCGAGGGTCATAAACGACGCACGCTGTTTGTGCAAGCACGCTTCCTTAATGTCTAATTCGCTTAAAACATTAACCAGACTGTAGACTTCAAAAGACTTTAAAGCGGCACTCACTTCTTTTTCCACGTAAATTAATTATGCTTTCGCGTAATAAATTGTGCAACGAAATTCTAATGAAATTTTAGAGACTTTCCATTTCTATTTAGAATTTTTCTCATACAGAAGAAATCTTAATTTGAATAATAATAATTCTGACTAACGAATGCTTGTAGGAATAATTTAAATGAAATTATGCAACATTTTTTTATCGAGCGATCCCATGTAAATGACGATGTTGTAGTGTTTAGAAATGAGCGAATTCCGATGATGCCTCGGGAATCCTACCGAGAACGGAAACTTTCTTTCATGGAAACGGTACTCGCGTAGAGGGAAACCGTTTTAATGAAAGCAGCTTAGTAATAAAGCAATAAAACCGCACGACGGCCGCGGCAACCGTGAAAATAGTATAACAGTACAGATTCCACGGTAACCAGTTGACTTTTCACAAATTATCAAACAAATCTTAGAAACTACATTTTATTCAAAAAAAAAAAAAAAAAAAACAGCACAGCCTGTCTTCAAGATTCTATCATATATACGAAGTCGTGAAAATATTCTGCTTTCCAGTCACGTACGCTAATTTCAAACTAAACGATGCTCGTCGATTACGTAGCGGGCCGGTCAACTAATAATACCGTTCATTACTATTCCACTCGAGTGCGACTCCGCGATACACGAAGAAGAATCAAAAGAAAGAAGAAGAGAAAGAACACGTACAAAGACGCGAACGAGACCGAACGATAACGAATTCCGATGCAACGAGTAAATGTGAATTATTTTTGGTGAACTAGAAAAAGAAGCGTTTGATGTTATCGCTTCTCATCCGGACGGGTGAAACGGTCGCTGGTACCGTGGAATTCGGTCGCACTTTGACGTCTTCTGCACATATTATTCGAACGTCACAGAACGTTAACCGTAAGTATTACTCACCGATCTATTCGCGCATACATACACGCATGCATATTTATACACGCTCGCGGTGGCTGTTTACCCGCGTGCTTTCTAAAGATGGTACATATCTGTATACAACGAGGAAGAAGCTGCGAGAGAGTCCGTTGCATGACGAAACCATTCATCCGATCGATTAATTGATTCGACAGCGTTATTAATGGGCCTTTTCTAACGCTTGTAAATTTGTACAAGGGCCGCTCATTAGCCCCGATCTCGTGCGCCGTATCTTATTAGACTACGAACAACCGTTTCCCGGTAATTGTGCACAGTCGTTGAGCAATGTGTCGACAGAATCGTACACTTGCACGCTACACACTTTTTTTCTGTACCATTAACACAAAATACATCGTGTATTCTCATTCTGACTTCATGTCTAATTACTAAACTGCAATTACTTTCTTTGATGCAGACTGCAACTATGAAATAAAGTATAAAAATATTGGAAAATCATTTTGAATTATTTTTTTAG
>NW_017177639.1:8645-15306 GCF_001652005.2 Ceratina calcarata
GGTCTGACTAATACGTCTATATACTACTTAAACGCGTAGCTAGTAGTAAGGGTCAACGAAAGGGACTACGTCCCGCGAGAGAAACGCATAAAACACATCAGAAATTCTACAGAAATCATCGATACAACTATTTACCCATTGAAAACTGATAAAAATATATAAAATTGTAAGCTGGTAAATGAAGGATGAGGATGTGTCTTCCGTTTTCAAATAATGTAGTGTTTTGTCACAAGTATTCCATCTTATCTTTCAAATTGCCTTCACTCAAAGTGAAACGGTGATCCATCCTCGATCCCGCGTTAGGGGCGAGCAAATCGCTTCGCGGGGATCTCAGGTAAGAGCGTTGTTCGCGCCGCAACAAAGTATGATACTTTAGGTGGGTACACTTTCAAAAGGCAGCGACCGAGAGGGACAGGAATAGGGAGGGACGGATGGCGGCTGACTGAGCGACAAGACAAAGAATGTCAGCTCGTAATGGCGGCTGTAAATTTCGCGTTACCGAGGCCGAAACAATATACCACGTTGGACGAGCAGACGGACAGATGGATGAACGTCCGCGGACGACATAATGCGCGCTTTAAGGACGGATTCAGTACTCGTGAGGAGCAGATTGCGAGAGAATGCGAATTGATGACAATTTCTTCGCGTTAGGATATTCCTCGTCTCGATTTTTCAAAGAAAGCAGCGTGGCTACGTTGCAAAATATATTGAATTTTACAATTTATAGAGGGCATAAAAACTATATGAATCTCTTCACCTCCATTCTTTTTTTTCTTCAATCTAACTCGTTGCAATTTAAAAGTTGCCATATACTCAGAGGCTTTGAATTCTAATTTAAAGCAAAGATTCTCAAATTTAATTGTTAACTGTTCAACTGTGTAATAGATTTGAAGGTTTAATGCAGCAACCAAAACTACTCCTATAGTCACGTCTTTGTTAACTATAACTGAATATTAAGTTTTGAAATCTTCAGAGCAAAAATTGAGAAATGGATTCTGTGCCATTCTAGATACTTTTAGTAAAATTCTTCGGGCATTTTTCGGCTAAATTTTACGGGTATGTCTGTTTCTAAACATGTCTCAACGCATCGTCTATGCTCTAAATTATAGACGTTGATCGCGGGTTAAGTACCGATTAATTAATTACAAGGGAAATAAGATGTTAATTAAAACCTCGTAGCATGCAAATATGAATAATTCCTGAGAGGCAGATCGTGTTAATTCCACGGCGAAGGACACCCTCGAGAAAGGCCGGTGTCTTGGACGTCGTATCGCAAACGAGTGTACATTTTGCGGTTGAACCTGCGGCGCGATATACACTGTCGTTACAAGATCATTTTTTCCCCGTGCCCCGTACTGACGTTTCAACTCGGTGTTGATGTAAAGTAATGAACTAATGACGCGGTTCGTTGGAAATGCGAATAAGTTTGAGTAATGACTACCCGATCCCTATAGTTAACTATAATTACGGTAAGCCTTTAATATATCGATCGAGAGTCGCGTATATATTTATTTAATGCGTTGCAAATCGGAATTATTTTAATTAACAGCCTGCGTTGTATGACGTTAGGTGTGTCATAAATCTGAATCATTACCCTTTAGCGACAACAAGCATGTGAAATGCATTTTATATTTTGAATATAGTACAAAATATGATACCTACAAATTAAACAATTAAATTACAAATAAATTTACGATACAAATTTTTCTTTCGTTTGTTCCGAACCGTTCAACCGTGTATGATGATTATCATTCCTGTGATTAAATAAAATTTTAAACGATGGAAACATTTAGAGAGAGAGAAACCAATTTCGTAACGACTAACATTGTTTCTAATAAGCTAATGAACTAAATACCCACGGTTAAGTTGAGCGTGTCGTAAATATATAACAATAAATCAATCGTCGCGCTACCATAAACCCAATTCGCACAACTGTCTCGCTTTATCTCGATTTGATATCGCATTATCAGCAATGGACATATCTAAATGGAACGAGTTCTGTTTTCTAACAATTAAACTCAACAAATCTACCTTCCATAACGATTTCTCATTTAAAAATAATATATTCATACGCATATAAAAATATTTATTAATTAACGTTGTTTCGAAACATCGAATACAACTTAGGAACGTTTTCGGAAGGGTCGACCAAATATTAGTTTAATGCGTGAACAAAATCGTTGGGCACTCGATTGAATCGACTGACGATTATCAATGGCATCTCTAAATACCAATAGAAAGGTCTGAAAACTCTTGCGCGAGGCCGTTGCACAACCGTTACAATAACGCTATAACGTGTCTGTGTAACAAAAGTGACGCCGAGCCGGCAAAAGCTCGCGTGTCCACGATCTCTACAACGATCTTAGCTAACCCGAAATCGGGAGCATTAATCACCGTTCGGTGCGTGCACGTGGGTGGCCAGCATTGACGCAAATCGTGGTAATGATCGATACACATATAAGAATATGCTCGAGAGATAGAGCGAGGTCGAGGCTGATTGTGAGAGTGCCGCGATTTTCGAAAGGCTTTTCAAAGGTCGCTCGCCCTTATGCAACGTGACACTCGTACAACGCATTAGAGGATTTAGGAAACATGTACAAAAGTACACAGATTCCATTTTATTATTAATAAATTATAGATTATTCAGTAAAGGGTAAAGATTTAAATCAGTTGTTTTTTCGTGATGGAAATACTTGTCAGGCTTAATGTATTCGGACAGCTTAATTATAGTGTACTTTAACAGAGGTAAGTTTTTTTGTGTACTTTTGCTCTGTTCTGCTTCTACAATTTTTACTTATAAAGATACCTCGACGATTTTTCCTGATTACTTTTTGGAGTTTATCTTGGAAATATGTATCATATAATTAATTCAGTTTTTAAATATTAGCACGTTGAGTGCCATGTCAGTCATTGGTGATTGACAGTTTCATTCAGACCACTTCAGTCACTGTCGACTGACAAATACAATTTAAAAAATTATATTCTTCTATTAATAAACTTTAAATAATTTGTAAGTCATAAAACAATGTACCTAAATATTACTTTTGTAATAAAAAGAAATTATATTGAATATCATTAAAGTACTTAATAGCTAATAATACAATTAACTAAGCAGGAAGGGGAACAGAACAGGCTTGAAGGTTAACGTGTTAATGACGGTGTAAATTTATGTATATAAGTTTGTCGATTATCTCAAACGTGTCTTTCTTACTTTATTATAAATAGTTAATAAATACATTTAATTTTCTAATCTTATCAACTTTCGTTTGTTCTTTCATACCCTCATAACATCTCATTCAGTTTAAACGTTTTAATAGTTATGAACGGAGTTGTACATATATCATATGTACAACTACGGACCTAATATCGTGTAGATCGACAAGGATTTTAAGCAACGGCGCTTGGGTAAGGGAAAGCGATAAACGACAAATCTCGGTTATGTAAATCGGCATTGTTTCGCGGGACGTCTCGCGGTGATCGCTGTATTGTGCGGTACGCGCGTAAATCGGTCGCGAAGTGAAGCCGGAGAACAAAGGGGGTAGACAGCGGGACGGTGGAAACGATTCCGATCCCGTCGCGAGCACTTAAACATTTTTTCGTTCGGAATAATACCGATACGGCGAATTCTCGTCGGTCCACCGCTCGGTGGCCCCGAGGAGAACCGCGCGAACGAACGGAGGGCGAAGAACAACGGGCGAAAGGGGACCGGACGCTGCTGTGGTTCCAGGAAAGTCGAGAAGGTCACCAGCGTACGTTACTTGTGGCTACCAGAAAACGAATTGCAACCGAGTCAGACTTTCGTTGTTAGTCGAGCAACAAAATAATGAACCTCCTTTTAGTGGTTACTTGCACTGGTATATTTATTTGCCAGTTGGAATTGGAAATTGGGCACAGAGTACACAGGGACAAGATTATCGTTCATATTTAATTCAAAAAGCTTCCGGATAATGTATTACTGTGCAATTATATTCTGCCCCCTCAATAATAAAAGTCTCACGGTGTGAAAGCCTCTATTAATTTTCTTCGCCTTTGTAAAGGCTTTACGATTTCAAATAAAACTCTTTAACAATGTCCAATAATGATCGAAGTTGCCGTTCGAATTCGGTCACGCACTGCTACCTACAAGCCGCAACTACTTATTTAAGGACTTCGGTTATATCGTTTATCGATAGAGGCTTAAGAGAATTCTATTAATAAACACGATTTTCTTTTTTCCCGGTACCACTTTGTACATAGTTATACAGATCATAATTACAGGCTTGGTTATATAATAAAACGCGTTTTCATATTGCGTATGTATGATCCTCCATTATGTATTAGATTAACGCTAGTCGTTTCAAGTATACAGAATTTATTTTATATTCAAGCGGCCTCTGCGCCGCTTTATGTATTTCCTTCCAAACTGGAGGGTTAATTGGTGAGAAGAAGAGGGTGAGAGGATGTCATTTATCGCAGTCCCAGCGGACAATAAAGTAAATGCGAATAAAATTGACCGGAAGAAAAAATGCGTATTCGAATTCACAAAAGTCGCGTGGAAACGAGTCCGGTGCAATTACTACGAGAGAGGCTGCTATCCTCGGACCAGGAACGAACGACCAACCACGCCCTCGCTAACGCGAGACCGGGACAGGATTTCGAATTGCCTCGGCAAGGACATCAACTATATACACAAAGAGCTGGCCACCAGTGATTTTTTAATTACACCCTGTTTACGCGGTCAACCACAGTCGCAAGGTATTGTACATGTGTGCGCTGTCTGTCTGGCCAGCGCCGATCTTCGACGATCAGATTTATGATACGCGAAAGCTACTGTCCGAACATCATTGATCATGTTCTCCGATTAAATCGAAACGATACGATAAGAAATAAGAGGCGCTTAATTATTCCTTGGAATTTCTTCGCGAACCTCGCGAATGATCGATCGAGTGTGAACATTTAGTGTTCAGTCAAACGGAATACGGAATTAAGTGTCCTGAGAGAAGTGGGATTAATCTTAATAAGATTGAAGCTGTGACATTGATACAACGAATCTATACTCTAATAAAACTAAAGAAAGAGCATTTTACATTATGTACCTTGACTATAAAAATTAATGTTTATGTACTGTTATCGCTATGCCCTTGATATGAATATTGTTATCGCAATGCGTACAGTTAAGCGCAAAACTGAATCTACACTATATAAAATTGAGAAACTTTTTTAAAATCGGACCAGGCGATTTGAGTTTTTTTTTAGTCCTGACTTCACTGTCAGTAATAGCGAACACATTTTTAACATTTTGCAAATAAATATAAAGATCTGCTACAACGATTTAGTAAAAAGACGAAATCCTATTTCTGCCCAATGAAAAATCATTTCTGACGTACGTCGTTGATTAAATGTCGCATTTTGGGTTTTGTTTTTTTGCTAAAAAATTTCCATTACGTACTAGAGTCGAATGAATTTCTGTTACGTATGCTTGAAGACCGACAGTTTAGTTTAGTGGTAGTAGATTCGAAAGTTAGCTTTAACGCGCTGCGCGACAACCGCGCGTCTGTCTCCCTGGTTGTGTTTCTGTCTTTCTACGACAGTACCGTATCTACTTAAACAAACTGGGACAATGCGTTCGTGTAACAGCGAAACTGCGTTTCCATCGATCCGCCGTGAAGATAAGTTGATTGAATAATTCCAATGATACTCAAACACGATTAACGTACTGCTAGTCTATTTTGACTGATAAATGTCACAATAGTGAAATCGTTGCTACGATCTTTGAAACGAATATCCTTGACTATCACTAAATCTTATTCCTTAAAAAAAGATACGTAAATTATAATAATATATGAAAATATATTAACTACGCAATTTTTAAATTACGTAGACGTACTGTCAGATTTTGCTAAAATGTGATATTTGCAAATACTTCTGGGAGAACGCGAAAAAGCATTGGATGATGCAAACAATTCTACTGAATTATTTCAAGTACACCCAAACACGTCATAAGTCCAAACAGAATGCAAAGTTAAAAACCAAATGTATACAAATGGAAGCAATAAAGTGACCACTTCGGCCAGAACAGAATGGAAACCCTCGATGGCAAAAACATGTAACGTGCAAAAGTGATGACCGCACAATTTTCGTATTGCTCTACCGCAAAGGTATAATTCGATAAAAATGATCTAAGTACTTTATAAAGTTATTTACATACACCTGGGTGAACACGAAAATGCTCGCAGCGAGACAAAAATATTATGCAAGGTGCTTCCTAGAACCTAGTATTTTATCCATCAGCATAGATATTCGAATCAGATAAATTTATCTAAGTTCGCAAATAACGTCCCGCGTTTCTTTTTTATGTAAAGACAGATCTATAATCAGATGGCGAAACCTGATACGTGAGTCCAATCGTCAGTAAATTTAAGATAGAGATGACTAAATCACATCTTAACAGAGTTTGAAATTGCCATCTAGTGTGTGTGTATTACGTTTGCGTTATCTAAATAACAATCTAATGCCACGTGTTCTAATATTTTAACGTTTGAACATAAACAGATCTTTTATAGTATCTCAAGCACAAGGTATGACAATATAATGATCTTATAACATAAATTCTAACAGTCTCATTTAACACTAGAACTACCAAACCAGTCAAAATAACTGGTTTTGAATGAAGAGACGCACG
>NW_017177639.1:17546-21826 GCF_001652005.2 Ceratina calcarata
ATTTTTAAATTACGTAGACGTACTGTCAGATTTTGCTAAAATGTGATATTTGCAAATACTTCTGGGAGAACGCGAAAAAGCATTGGATGATGCAAACAATTCTACTGAATTATTTCAAGTACACCCAAACACGTCATAAGTCCAAACAGAATGCAAAGTTAAAAACCAAATGTATACAAATGGAAGCAATAAAGTGACCACTTCGGCCAGAACAGAATGGAAACCCTCGATGGCAAAAACATGTAACGTGCAAAAGTGATGACCGCACAATTTTCGTATTGCTCTACCGCAAAGGTATAATTCGATAAAAATGATCTAAGTACTTTATAAAGTTATTTACATACACCTGGGTGAACACGAAAATGCTCGCAGCGAGACAAAAATATTATGCAAGGTGCTTCCTAGAACCTAGTATTTTATCCATCAGCATAGATATTCGAATCAGATAAATTTATCTAAGTTCGCAAATAACGTCCCGCGTTTCTTTTTTATGTAAAGACAGATCTATAATCAGATGGCGAAACCTGATACGTGAGTCCAATCGTCAGTAAATTTAAGATAGAGATGACTAAATCACATCTTAACAGAGTTTGAAATTGCCATCTAGTGTGTGTGTATTACGTTTGCGTTATCTAAATAACAATCTAATGCCACGTGTTCTAATATTTTAACGTTTGAACATAAACAGATCTTTTATAGTATCTCAAGCACAAGGTATGACAATATAATGATCTTATAACATAAATTCTAACAGTCTCATTTAACACTAGAACTACCAAACCAGTCAAAATAACTGGTTTTGAATGAAGAGATGCACGTGTAAAAACAGGTCGTTATTTCTAATGTCAATTTTAATTATTTATCTGTATGAACAGTAATGAATGTTGTGCACGTTCAAATGTAGAGCACTCGTCACGGTTTCCGAATCGTTCGCAATGTTTCAAAAACGTTTGCCTGGCACGTGAGGCAACAGTTTTGGAAAGAGCGTAAAAAACCGAAATATCAGTATGCCGATGAGCTAGCAGTACAGTTAACTGTTCCCGGCGGCTTATTTCAAACCTAGCGAGTAATTTGAATTGCATTCGCGTCGCGAGCAGCGTACCTTTAAACGGTGACAGTTTTGGCGCCAATTCTTTTCACGTTATCGCGTACGTATTCGGAACACGGCGCAGTGATAATAAATTTCAGATTTAAAATAGAATTTGTATTTACTGTATGATAACGTCGAAATCTCTTGAAATTTATTAAATGACAATACAATAATTTTTAATTTTTTCATTATATTGATTCAAGTATTAAAATGAGATTAAACACCAGTGTAATAAGCATGCAAGTGCATTTGTCTTGAAAATTGATTATTTGTACATATCTCCTGTTTTTTTTTTATTAATGTACTCCTTTAATATTAAAAAAAGTGAACTCACCGTTTCAACCATGTCGAAGCTTCCTCCATACACCATTTCGTGTCGTTCTGTGCTCCCTCCTCTAATCACACTTATGTCGAATTTCTCCTGAAACGACAGCCGATCTCTCGAATCGAGATCGACTCGCTCGCTAGAGCGGCTCCAGTCTTCACGTGGAGGCAACGCGCGACGCGACTTTTGAATCCCGCTAGCGACGTGCTCTATTATCCTCACCCGAAAAATCACTTGACTTCACCGTCCAGTCTCTGTTATTTCCCGTTCTGAATTCTCGCGCGTTTTACTGGAACCTCCCACGAACCACTCGAGGCGATTGCGTTCGCGTTCGCCGCGTGCGACTGACTGACTGACCGCGGCGCGAGATTGCCGTAGAATCAACTTCGAATTCGAGCGTCGCGCCGAGCATCAACGAGCGTCGCCGAGGAACGCCGATCGCCGCTCGACCTACTATCGCGCGTCCCTCGCGAAACTGACAATCCTCTCGACCACTGACACCTTCCGCCGATTCTTCCTCTATGGTTTTCTGCTCCAGGTGACTCCAGCAACAATTTTAAAAACTTCCTCTTCCTTCCTCCACCATTACGTTCCCTTGATCATCTGATTATTTCCAATGCGACGAGCACAACGATGCGACACGTTCAGACACGTTCACATTCGGAATCGCGCGTTTTCGACGTTAATTTTCGTCGGACGACGCTGTTCACTGGGGACCGCGCGAGATTTCGATGAAAGTAAGAAATTGGTATTTCGTTCGCGACGATTCACACGTCGCACGTCTCGAGTCACTTTTGTACGACTGGTTTGAACAAGTCGCGAGCCACGGGTTCGTCCGAGCCGTTGACGCGACCTACTAACTTGCGCGCAAGCGCAACCGATCATCTGCGTTCTTACCGATCACATTTTCTATCAACCAGAAGCTTTTGATGAAACTTATAAATTGCAAATGCAAATTTGCAATGATCAGCGTACGTGGAATATTATAATTGTTGGTACGATCAATTACTACTGCAGAAATTACTATTTGTGATGATTATAGTTGATATTGGAAACTGATCTGATTCTTCTTCCTCCAGCTTTTCAAAATACTACGATTTCTCCATTCAGTTATACACTTTCTAAAGAAATTGTTTTCCTTATAACTCTACTTAGAAATCTGCTAAATCATGTCTGCTGCCTCTTTTTGCTTTTGCTCCTACGAGCATGAGTAACGATGACTTCAGTCCTATTGCAAAACCAGAAATTGGATATTGACTTTTAACGTGGAATACCATCCACTTCAAAATCTGTAATCAAGAATACAATAAGTTAATCTCTTTCCATATTGTAATTATCACAATCGTTGCTATTAAGGATGTTACGGCTGTGTAAGCAGACAACAGTGTCAAGAGTGATGAAGTGATGTAGAATGTCACTGATAGAAATTCTATCTCATAAAAGTATCATTATCTCTAAATCAAATAGAATTGTATTGATAGTTTTTAGTAATTATACATAAGCTTTTGTATGTTCATCCTGATTTTGTAATTATACTTTAAAATCTTTTGAATGTGCGTTGAAATGCTCTGAAATGTTGCTGTAAGAATCAGAGTTGTTAGATATCGTCGATATTTATTTACAATTTTATTAGTAAAGAAATTTGGCCTAAATTGCAGTAACTTTTAAACGAGCTAGTAAATTTTCTCCACATTTTTCATGTAGATTTTTAGCAATAGTCAACATCAGATAATAGAGTTTCAGTGATGTGACATTAATTTTAGTTACAAGCATAACATCCTGACAGAAGTGATACATTTCGAAGTGACATAAGATAGAACGATTAGGAGGACAAGAAAAAATTAAAAAGAAAAAAGAAAACAACCGTTGAAAAGCTTTGTTATGGCATTCTTCTCGCTGGGGACGTAGAATCCGCTACCAGCCTTGATCCGACGGTAAATATCCAGATACACATTTACCCGAGTACATGCATAGATAGGTGAGACACGTGTGCCGGTGCTCCTTGGAACACGCACGCACTCTCCGTAGAACGATCCGCGCGAGAGCACGCAGGTATTTGCGTGGGCGATTAGCCGGCGATTAGATCCGCGACACGCTTTATGGAGGAAAACTGGACACAATGGGCCCTTTCTGACTTATGGCCGACGCAGGACGATGGCGCCGTCACGGGGCATTGTGAAACGGATTCCAGGACAGTCCTTTTCCGGCTCTCTGACGTAAAGACACTTTCCAACGATTAGAACGCAAAAACGGAAATTATACAGCCTCGCTAATTATACAGTAGAACCAGAATAAAAATGATTAGTTGGATCATTGAACAAAAGATTAGTATGAAGAACGTGAATGCTCGATGATAATATCGAATGCTCTGATATAATTCTTGTATCTTGTGAATCAATGTTGTAACGATAAGAAGATGATGAATAGCGAGGAACGCAGGCGACTGATTCAATCCCACGGTAGTGGATCTCATGAAAAGTCATTTCACGGGATAAGCATCATGACGTCGTTTCTATCATTACACCATAAATACTTACGCGCGGTCTTATAAAACAGGAGATGCTCAGGATTCCGCAAATGTTTCGAAGGCAAAGACGCGTGCCGGCACTCGCGTTTCACAGATCATGCGAGTGCTGACTAATCCCATAGGAAGACGAAAACTTTTCACTCAATGTGCAATCGACAGACTTCATACAAGATAATTCATGCAATTGTTTCAGTTTTATCAGTGCCATTGATAAAATATGGTCAAACAATATGAATATCAAATTTATAGAATTATTCTTTTTCTAAATAAAATATTCAAAAGTTCTTATAATTAAACTGCAGTTGTTTCTGCAAATTTCTATTGTTATAAATGAAATT
>NW_017177639.1:23483-29026 GCF_001652005.2 Ceratina calcarata
CATTAATTCCTCAAATTTTTTATCTAATTTCCATGCGGATAAAGAAGTTGGTCATGCAAATACAATAGCGATATTTGCGAAGCGATGATAAATTTTACCGCTCTATTGATCTATCGATTTCAATGGCTCTTATTACCCAATAAAAACACTTTGAGCGTCATTGTGCAGGCCGTTCACGGGCTAACGATCAGGTACGCCGGTGCGAGTAGCGTGCAGCGCAGTTTACGTGGCCGTGTTCGAATCGGTCTTTCCCCATTGCGAAAGCCCCGTATCCGGCTGGAAAATTAATTCGCTCACGCTCAGTGAAAAAATTTTATCAACGCAAATTGTGACGCTTGGTCAGAATTTTTTCTAAAGTATATCAGCCTTCAGATGTTGCGGTGCACAAAATTAATTGTAAATACATACATCATAATTAGACAGCGAATTTTATGCATTTATAAGAAAAGTGTATTTGCAAGAAATGTAAAAACTGTATGCATTCTACAAAAATGTAAGAAATATCAAAACCCAAGTGCATATTGCAATATTTAAATGATGGAAAAAACTGTTATTTAAAACACAGTAATTAATTGGTATCATAAATATTTTATTTTGCATAAATATCCGCAGTCTAATCATAATTGAATAAAAAGTCATAATTTCTTATTACAAGTTAAATGAAATTGTTTATGAATGAAAATGAATTATACAAAAATCGTGGTAAATCCTTGTCGATGGGTAAAAACTAGAAGAGGGTTGAACATTTCTCATTACCCGGTCGGTAGTTGCGTCACTGGAGCGGAAATCGGGGGAGCCATGTGATTCAGTGAAAACGGCAACGCTCGGTTTTGCCCACCCCGGTTTCACGGGAGAAGATCGCAGTGTGAGAATTGCGAGTTATTGAAAATAAAACCGTTCGACGCGGGCAGTGACGTCGGTGTTTAACGTCGTTCAGCTGTGAGAAAGCGTGAGGAAAGGAAAAAAAGCAGTAGGGTTTACAGTAACAGGCAAAAGTATTCGCACGGCTTGCATGCATGTGAGAGGAATATAAATCTGATTAAAATAATATCGAATCGATCAGTAAATCTGTTCAGCATTAATCAAACCAGTTTGTTCAAATATATCTCTGCTGACTCATCGTTTCTGCATTCTTAAATTTTTACCAAGATTCTTCACATGAATATTCAATTCCTGTAGCAAACCAAATATTCCACAAGTCATTCTCTTCATTTTTGTATTACCACTTCCATGTTACTGTGACCCGTGTGTTTAAAAAGATTTTGTGAATTAGTCAATGCACATTTTTTAATACAAGTACAATTAATTTGTGTATCACGAGTACTTTTGTCGGTTGCTGTATTTTGGTAAGAAAAGGAGAGCCGTATGTCCAAGTACAAGGGCACGCACGCCCTTTCTCGCAATCTGCGACATTCGTGGCGGATACGCTGCGCGGAACGATGACGTATGTACGAGCCAAGCTTTCTCTTCTCTTTTTGGCGGCGAAAGAACCGGGATAGAAAGTGTGTGTGCACGCAATTGGAAAAATTACCCGAACCGGATCAACTCTGTTTTGCACGACTTTGTCATTTTCTTCTATTGGCACACATAGATCTTGGAACTTGACGTTTCACCCGAAACCTCTTCAGTTCACGATGCACTATGAATCTTCATGTACCAGAATGTCCCTGGATTATGCGATCAAACTTCACCAACGTTCTATGAGTAAAAATAAGAAAAAATATGTTATATAAATATTGGCTTGCAAATGTTTTATAAGAAAGCTATAATAAAAAAATGAACCTAAAGTCAATAGCGAGTTCGTTGTTAATGCATCGGAATGCAACGATAAAGCGACTGTATTTATGAAAGCTACTCCTTCCACCCATGTTTACTATTTGAAATATCTATTATCAAGATTTATTACATTGAAAAGAGGTTTGTTTCCATTGCAAAGTGCCGTCCTCCGTTATGCACACAAGCTTGACATCTTCGGGAAACTGAATTTATCATTCTCCCAATTTTATCTTCATCTTACTTTAGTTCATAAATACCGTCAGCATTTGCAAGTCAATGTTTATATAACATTTATTCTAATTTTTACTCATGGAACATGCTGGTGAAGTTTGATCGTTTAATCCAGGGACACCTTATACTTAGGAAAAGAATAATGCATAAAGTTCGCGACTAATCACGTTCCTGATAACGTCAGATGATAAAGTATTTGATTATGCATAACCGTATTTTTAATTTGATAATTGAAACATCTCTTGATGCAATTCAATCATGATATATGTAAAAAATACGAGAAATCAATTTTATGTCTGCAATTTTCTCAATTACTTTATGTACATAATTTACGTAAAATAATTGGTTAAGTGCACTTAACGAACCGACCAGGCTAGTCGTGAATACGTCAGTTCATTTTTAATGGTAATGCGGGATAAATTAAAAACAATAAATACTCGGTTTGTTAATTAAAAGAAAAGAAACGGCTTAATAATGAAGGAACCTCTTAAAACGACTTATTGATCCATTAACCCGTAAGCGTTCGCGATTAAAGTTCACGGCGGGCCGTAAAACAAAACCGATAGAAGCGTGTACGGGGCGAGTTCGCGATGAGGAAAGTGAACCAGATCACTTTTCCTTTCTTCAAAATTTATCCCCCGGTCATCATCGTCCGCAGCGTCCAATTATCGTGATGGCATCGGCGGAACCGTGGACGGAAATAATTTACGTCCGCTATTATCGTTGGAATTTTCACATGTTTTTCGACTCGGCCCGATACGATGGAAAATCATTATTTCATCCACGATGAAACATTATCTTCCGGCGATCGAGCAATAATTGTCCACCGTAACAGACTCCGGGTCCTCGGGAAGATATCCCATTGTTCGAGGGATCTTGGCTCGAGATACCCACAGATTTTTCATCGTCCCGCGTCTTCGTAACGTTCGCGTATTGCGACCACCCCCGTGGTATCTCGCATGAGGTCTCCTGACCATCTTTAAGCCCCGTACACACCCGATCGAACGCAACTTAATAGAAATAATTTCCAGTTAACATAGTTAATTCTGCGATATTTGCAAATAAAAGAATCTGATGTTCAGTCATGAAATAATCATAAAATTTATTTAGATGAAATATCTGAATAAAGGTTACTGTTTTTCTGTTAAAACGAGTTTTACATCATTTCTACATCCAACATCTTAATCATTCAATAAATTCTAATAATGTAAAATGTTTGTCAGTGATTGCGTAATAATACGACTAATGTAAAGTTGATGTCTTCGTTACATGAATATTAATGGAGCAAGTACCCTTTTCGCTAAGAAGGCAAAGACAGATTATTACACGATAATGATTACCGTCTATGAAGATATCATACTGATTGATTGTGTAATCACCGAAACTGATCTAAGACTGCTAGTCATTAAACAATCATTAAACGTATTCCAAAGATTAATTAAGATTTATTATTAGGAATTTAACTATAAAACCAATGAAAGATGCTTGCGTTTCCACTCGCAAAGATTGTATAATTATTTGTTGTATAATATCTATTGAAAGTATTTAATAGTTTTTATATTTGTAATATCTGCGCAGTTGTAGTATTTCCGCCTTCGTGTGTAATTAAAAAATTCCCAACGTTCTCGATAAAATAATCGTCCTTAGCTTTTTGCCGGCACCTGCGATCGTTTCGCACAAAAGACCGTTCCCTTTCACCGCGAAGCGTTATATCTTCTTTTTCAGCCGAGCTAATAGCCGACGCCGCTACTCAGCAACCATCTCGCCATAGGCCAGATACCAGTGAGTATTGCAACGATCATCGCTTCGGCTCAAGCAGCTAATTAACAAGCCGCGCCGCTTGTTACGCCCAGCGATTCGCGTTTCACGCGATTCATTAGGGTACGAGACCACGACTCTTCTCTCCTGACGGCTTTAAAAATATTTCACCAAACCAGCGATACCGTTTCATCGTGTATGTCATAGGAAAAATAAACTATTGTACAATATATTGTTACATTAAAACTTTCTTAATTGTTACATTAAAAGTGAAAGGGAAATTTAATCAGAGAGTTCGTACAGTTGGTCAAACCTTAACAATTTGGTCAAGAAATTAAACAGAGCAATGAATGTAAAACTGAGAATGCAATTCTGATATAGCTTAGATAATATGAAACAACAAATGTGCACGTTACGTAAAAACAATAAACGCATTCCAGACTGCTGGTTGTTACAATGTTACCACTAAATTCGCCAATCTATCGAATCTCGGAATTGATTAAATTGAACACTTATGGGCCTGATAAAACCGAGCGTACACCGCGGGAAAACTATTCTCTTAACGGCTCACCGACTCTGTGGCAATTCCAGGGAAATGTTTCAAGGCGCAGAACGCGGGCGAAACGTGGCCACGATGACGCCAAACGTCATCGAAAGTTATTGGTATCGCACCTGCACCCGATGACGCAGATTCGTGGCGAAACGAACCAGCTTTCCCTAGATAAGATCGCCGGCTACGGGACTGGGCTCGAAAAATCATTATAATAGCAGCGAGGGCGACACGAGATAATAATTTACAGATATGTGTATATATATCATTAATACCTGTGTATATATCATCAATATCTGTGTATATATCATTAATATTGGATGTTAAAATGTGTACGTAAAAAAGATATATTGTTTTACATGATTTTTAATTAGGATTTTCCCATGATACATCATAGTGTCATGCAATTGATTTATTTATGCATAATATGCAATTGATTTAGTCTTTTCTATGAACTCGATGACGTTTGCAAATATTTTTCTATATTAAACAGTACATGTTATTAGTGAATAAATCCTCGGATTATTTCCTGTTTTACAATCTTGATAATACCAACTCTTCAACTTCTATCTTTCATTTATTTCTGTGTATAGAATTTATTCTACTGTTGCATTTCGGATGATGAATATTTTTTTCAGAAAAGTAATTGATTTTCGCAACGATATGACATGCGTCCCGGGCTGTAATTAAAATTCAGCAGGTAACCATTATCTGGTTTATGCGCGGCGCGAGTACAACGCCGTTCGCGAAAGGTTACGACACCACGGCATGGCATTGCGATTCGTATCGTAACCTTTCGAAGGTACCCAATACCCGCTGTCGCAACCTTTTGAATACGCGTTAGATCGTCGCCCAGACGGTTTATCATACAAATTAATACTCGTCGGCTTTTTAACATTCACCTTGATTTATAGGACAATGCTAAACACTCGGTCGCAGATATTCCCATCTTCCCTCGCTCGTCTCTGTGATTAAGGATAATTATCTAATAATCTCGTAGGATAATATAATAATATTGCCGGCGATACATAAAATGTTGGAATACCGTGACGCGTCCATACACGTATGAGTCATCTTTAATATTTGCACGCAGCACTGGACTCCTAATGAGCCATTCTCGGTGTCAGAGCGCGAGCCACGCTTTAATCTCAGCGTTATTACGTTAACATTGAATTTATCAGTGATTTACCGTGCCCCTTTGAAAGTTAACCGCTGTGACCGATGCAAC
>NW_017177640.1:0-776 GCF_001652005.2 Ceratina calcarata
ATGTCGAGACCACAATCAACGGACCAAACCGAAGGTCAAGATGAAGTTATAAAACATAAATTTTGCAGATTCGCCAAAATGTATATCTTGGTGATCTTAACAATCCTCATCCACGTAACCAATGGCCTCATCGGATACGATTGTGGAGGACCAGCAATGAATCATACAACAATATCGTTATTAGACTTAAATGACTGTCAGATGCCTGGACCAAACGTAAAAACGACAAAGAAATACATACAATTACTCCAATTATCGGAATATGATCATACCCAAATTATTCAATGCCAAGTAAATATACGAAGGATGATCCTATATTGCGGAATGCATTCGCATATTTCCGCCGTACAAAACGGATTCGCAGAATACGTCCAAGAAATCACCAGGGAAGCATGCCAAAGGCTTCACCAGGAAGGAATCCTGTTTTTGGGAAGTGCTACGTTAACCGGCATCAAGCGCAACGCTACGACCCATCGAACAATTACATTAGCTGGAATAACACAATCTGACGGAACGTGTACCGGAACAGCGTATTCAGATCCATACGGATCATGGAGCAATGTATTTGTGCAAGCAACAGTAGAAGTTAAATTAAAAAATTACATGGCCAAGATTAAATTAGATACCGGGAAAATAATACTTCCATCGGGAACCACTTGTAATTTAGCGGATACGACATGCATTGATTATGAGTCAGGAAACACTTTTTGGGAACCATTACCAACAGACACATGTGAGCTAAAAGCATATGATGTACTGTATGAAGGAATGGCAGA
>NW_017177641.1:0-776 GCF_001652005.2 Ceratina calcarata
GTGTCAGTTGAATAGAAAGTACTTTGTGATCATAACCTCTGCTCAGAGAAGATCCTGTAAATAACATATTCATTATTTAAGACAATTCCTATTAATCTTTTGTATTTAATTATGTTACAGTCGTGCTTGCGCGAATAGGCATGGACTGATCCGCAAATATGGTTTAAATATTTGCAGACAATGTTTCAGAGAATATGCTGCTGATATCGGTTTCAAAAAGGTATAGTACTTTAATTCCTTACAGTTAATGTCGAAACTGTAATACAGTATATAAATATACAATGTTCCTTTTAAATTTCATTAATGACTTAACATTGTATTTACAGCTGGACTAATATGGACACAACTTTTAACCTGAATATAATTTCCAACAATACTATTTCCATGTGAACCATAGGAATGCATCAGTACAAAATTTCATCTAAAAAACACTTTGTTGACTTTTATTAATATTTGGATTATCCATTGGAAAATGATTGTATTTGTCCTAATCATGAAACCTAAATAAATATAATTATGTAACTAAGAATTTAACAGAAATCCGTTTCCTTATACTCAGGTTATTGGATAAATTCAATTTTTGGTTGCTCGTGGTGCCATCTAGCGTTCATGGCCGCGAAAGTGCTTGACTCCAATATTGCTGCATATATTAGGGTCAAGCAGGTTCGCAGCCGTGAACGCTAGATGGCGCCACGAGCAACTTAAAATTGTTTTTAAAAATAATATTTTTTTATAACGCGTGGCTAAAAAAGACCATTTTCGGCGCCTATAAAGTG
>NW_017177642.1:0-777 GCF_001652005.2 Ceratina calcarata
CGAATCCTTCAGCCGAAGAAGAAAGCGACTCGACTTATACTAAAAATAATGATAAAAGCCGCAATGACAGACCTGATCTTTCCTCTTACGCTTCTCCTTCCTCCTTTATCAACGAACCGGGGTATCCCTCCTCGCGCTCCGCTAGTGTTGGCCAAACCCGATAAACCACCTGATCAAATCCCGGAAAGCTGGGCGGAGGTCACCAGACCAAGAGGCAGGAGGAATCTTTCTCCTAAACCGAACATCCGGCGTATGACTACCTCTGAATCTGCTACGCTTCCTAAAACTCCGCAACCTTCTCTCCTAATGGAAAAACCTCGAAATGTAGAGGTCATCCACATTTCTACAAACAAGAACAGCGGTTTATCTCTTTGTCAAATTCTAACAAANCCCCAGGAAAGGAGATAATGAGGTAGGCACCAGGCTAATGAATAAAATTAGTTCCCTCTTCTCTCCAGATGACGTCAATATATCATGTCCTAAAAAGTATAAAGAACTACTTATAACAAACCTAGATTTAACTTCTCATCATGAAATTAATAACACGTTACGTACCATATGCGGTAATAATGAAGGCTTCATTCTGGGCCCAGTTCGACCTAATGCGAGGAGAACGGCCACAGTTTGGTGCAAGTGCAACGAATCCGCTGCCTTCAAATTAATATCCAAACAAACTGCATTGATTGGCTGGTCCACAGCCAGATTCTTACCCCTAGAGAACGGACCCATCCAGTGCTTCAAGTGCTGGAATTTTGGGCATGTCCGGAATAACTGCAC
>NW_017177643.1:0-775 GCF_001652005.2 Ceratina calcarata
TCTACGGCCCGAGATACTAGTACGGAACAAATAGAAAAGAAAAGAAGGAAAGAGAAAGAGAGGAAAGAAAGAAGAAGAAGAAAGAGAGAGAGAGGAAAGAAAGAAGAGGAAGAAAGAGTAAAGGCCATCCACACACCTGGACAGTACACCGATGACATCCCAACGAGTACGCCACGGGCAAATGAAATAAACCACATGTCAGAACTACCCATAACCGGGACCCTGAACAGCCACAAAACAAGAAATAAATAAATAACCTTCCATCCAATCGGGGAAGACGCCTCGGACCCTGGAAACGGCCAAAGGGTTGTATTAACATACCAGACCACAGAGGCATAACCGAAGGAGAGACATTTTCACTCGGCTAATCATCCGATAGTACGCAACGACCATCCCCTCGGCCGACGCCCTAAAAAACCAGCCGACGGTGATCATCACCAAAATGCACCCCCGCGGGCGGCCCATTTTCCGACCAACCAACGACTGGTTACACGATCAAAACGACGACACCTAAGACATATCAATCCGTCATTTCCGCACAAGCGTACATATAGGGAAACAGAGGACATTACAAAGGGCAGGGACAACAATCGGTGGCCGATTACAAAACGCGCCCGAGGGCAAATAACCAACGATCAATGCCTCAAAAGACAAAAAACGCAAACAGGCGAGGCACAGCCACGGGTACGGCCGCACAGGCAATGACCGTACCAGATACCTAAAACCATCCATGACAAAGTATAGCCACCCGAACGCACGCACCCGAAAATTACCA
>NW_017177644.1:0-775 GCF_001652005.2 Ceratina calcarata
TCAATTTGAGGAATTATAACAATCGTGACAAACAATTTCAATAATTTCGCTAAGTAATTACGTTTGAAGATCAGGAAAAGAATAAAGTAAAAATTTCGCGTTCCCGGTTCAATTAACCAGCTCCATGAACTTTAATAATAGTCCTCTTCTCTTACAACGAACGCTCCCCCGATTGTAATAATCCAAATTCGTGGAAAATTCGCGTTCTTCCGGCAATTAAGCGGAATTCCAGGAACTCGGAACCGCACGACGCGGCGCGGCGCAGCGCCTTCCCTCCGTGACCTGCAGAATTCCAACAGGACGCTGATTCGTCGAAAGCGAAGCAGGAATCTAATCGTCGTTACGCGTCCAACAGTTTCGGCACGATGAAACGAACGGATAACGCTTTTCTCAACCGCGTGACCTTTTAATGGAAACGCTGAGATAGCGCGAACGGGCGTGGGCGCTCGCTAGAGTGGCCGAAAAGTCGACTTCTGTTTCGGTAATAATCGCCCTCCGGTTTGTGGTTATGCGTCGCTCGCGTGTAACACCGCATCGTAGCAGCGGAGGAGGTCGGATAACGAACGCGATAAATCAGGGGTAAATGCGCGGAACTACAAATACGGCTCATTAGAGAACTATGATTAATCGTCGGAATAACTTTTTCTTTATGTGAAAATCATTCAACGCGAGATAAATTGGCGTTAATCGTCCAGTCATTAAATACTTTCTTTTTTACAATTGATTGATATGAACGAGAATTAATTTAGTCCATTTCTAACTATGCATAAAACGT
>NW_017177645.1:0-775 GCF_001652005.2 Ceratina calcarata
TTTCCAATAATATACCACCACCATTTTTATTTCACTAAGCAGAAATCTTGATACACGATCGACAATTACTCTGTAATACGTTTCTGTAACCGAATACTATACATTATTAAAAAAAAGGTTGACTCTTTAATTTACGTCACGGTGCGTTTACTGATCGTACACGAAATTACTTATTTTCTTGTAAAAATCGGCATCTTCTCAAATTTCTCTGAAAACGACCGTCTACGGTAAATTCAATTTTCCTTTCCGCGATCACCTGCGATGGATCAGGTTTATAAAGAAAGGCACGGTGTTGCTTCCCCGCCGAGCCACGGATTGCCACGAAATTTGATACGATCCGCCGGGAAAATAGTTCTATTACGTTCGCAAAGTCGTGGAGCGCGACTGAGCGAGGGAGTTGTAGGAGGGACTGTTGTAGAGTAGCTAGTAGGTAACGAGACACGGACAGTGTCTTTTGAGAAGTTCAGAGAAGAAGCTCTAGGTTGCCTAGTTCCGTGGCTCGAACTCATTTATCGTTGCCCACGCTGGCCTGTTATGAGAACGAAATACCACCAGTAAGGTATACCGATATCCTCGCCACGGACAACAACGACCATTATCTGTCACTGTCTCGAGACCACTGCCAGCGCCGACCGAGATGATACGTGTCCCTCGGTAGCCCTTTTCTCCAACAGTCTTATTCATTTTTTTCTTTGACACTCCCATCAGTGTTGAGCACATCGTGGGACTTTTTGTAACTAGGCATCTAGAAGCATTCGCGAATGACGTCACACAT
>NW_017177646.1:0-775 GCF_001652005.2 Ceratina calcarata
ACCGTATAACTTTGAAATAGTACATAAATATGCAATATTGTATGAATGTACATACTTAAAAGGTATGAATGTCGCAAATATCAGTGTGAATGCGAACGCTAATCATTTACTAAAAACATGATTGACAACAAGAGATCTAAGAGAAGAGCTGTTCAACATGGCTCTTGGTCGGTAAGGGCAGGCAGTGTTGTCTACGGACTGAGTCGTGGGCAATGTCACGGATATTGTCAGTACAGCGGAGTGGGAAAATGACCCTTGTGGTTGAAAAAAGATAAGCCAACCGCTCATGAGAAATAAATGTTTATTAAAAAAGTTTCAATTTGGCATTATTATGTTTTTGACGTTCCACACACCGTAAAGTCGTATAATAATTCAGAGTAACAATAACTGTATACAGGGTGTCCCAGAACTAGTGTTAGGCTAGTGTAAATAGTTAGACTTGCAAAGATATTAAGTAAACTCTTGGTGGTCTTCATTACCTGCTCATTGTTAAAATATTTTTAACCAATTGAAAAATACTATTTAAATAATGAACTCTACTCAATAAACAGTAAATGTGAGAAAAAAAATACATATGTCATAAAAAAATATGGTCATTGACAAGACGCGAGCCTACTATGAAAAAGTACGCAACGATTACTGGTCTCCAGTCTTCGCCACTACGCTGCCACCGCCGTTGGAAACGCGTCTTTCGTTTCCGTACTTGAACATGAGACATATATGTATAGTTTTTGATTTTTTTCACATTGACGCACCAATCCTAAAAATCTGAAAA
>NW_017177647.1:0-775 GCF_001652005.2 Ceratina calcarata
AGCGCGACTTACGGGCGCGGCAACGCACGAGGCGGTTGTCGCGTATACTCGCGCTCTGATTGGTCAGGGATTTGTGTTATTAACTCAATAACCACGCCTGGGACAACTTTTTCGCAAAGGAGAAATTTGTTTAAAATCACCTCAGGAACCTCCCATTAAAATATGTACCACTAGTCCTGGGACACCCTGTATATCTATTTTACGGCCCTAGGGCAGGAAATAGAGTGTTACGTCCCGGCTTGGGTTACCAATAAGGTAGTTTCCTATACCGGAACTTGTGATGACAATCTTTCGAACCACGCGGACTTGTCCGTCGTCTAATCGTGCTCCACGGCTGTTTTAACGTATATCGAGATCACGCGTTACGCTTTTTAATAGTAAGTTTTTAGGATTGTATCTCTTATTAAGGAATATCGACTGTATTGAGATCTTCTATATTAATTTCATTTATCAGGGGTAAAGATGGAATGAAACATACCGGATGGAGGATCCACGGGACTGATTGGAGCGGGATAGCTTGAATTTCAATTTCTTCCAAGGATGTGGATGGACTTCTTCTTGAGTATCTGTAGAATAAACTCCGAGATAATATTTCTCTGGAACAACTGGATAAAACAACTCCCGCAGTAATCTTCGGATCTGAATCTTACGGCCTGCTTGACGCGTTGTCGGCATAGAGCTCCTTTATTATATAAATACAGGTCGAAACTTATTAATTATTATTGGCTCACGTAACGAGCGGTTCGTCCTCTCTGAAACGTTTACCAAATGACTA
>NW_017177648.1:0-774 GCF_001652005.2 Ceratina calcarata
ACTTTGAATCATTCTTATCAATATAATGTATGAAATTAATAATTTGCATTCATTCCAACATTAAATCTAAGAAAAAGATTAACTTTCATGTATGCTTATTCACGCAAACTTCATACGGTTAATTAACATCTGATCAATACACGTACATACATATATTGTATAATATAAATTCATTTCCGTCGTTTATTAAATTCGTTTACTTAATAACTTATGACACACGTCAAATTATCGTTACTATTACTAACAATTTCAATTTCGAGATAGTCGTTGCTCGATGCGGATTCTATTCTGACAAGCACGGCGTCGTTCATGCTGGTCACGAAGCCTAACGCCACCGTGTCTCTCTTCATTTCCGGTCTCCGATCCGCTGGAAAAGTGTACGTGATGATTCCACGCCCGGCACCGAATTCATAAGCTGTTGCCTCTGCAAGAAAACAAAAATTACATGTCATTAATAATTGCACTTTATGTTCTCTTAATTTATATTTATTATATCAAAATAAATAAAATTCATAATTAACAAAGTAATAAAATTAATTGTTTATTATTGAGATTGACGAATTTTTATAAACGTATTGAACAGATAATTAAGGAATACACTCAGTCTCTGTACTTTTAAAACAGGAAGTTTATAGTACAGTAAATTGTTTAAATATTTGTTAATTGTTAGATTATTTTAAATGTAGTTTAAGAAGATTACTATTACTGTAATCATTCCACAGTATGTTACTGTGAGTAACGAGAAGCAGCATGTCAGATATAGCGAGAGATTGA
>NW_017177649.1:0-774 GCF_001652005.2 Ceratina calcarata
TATTCCTGTATCAAAAAATTAAGACGAGTAGTAGCTTACATTTTACGTTTTGGTCAACGCACACACAACGGAGGTCCATTGACGGTAGAAGAAATACAACATGCGAATACACGCATCATCTGCCTTTTACACTCTACCGCATTCTCCGATGAAATTCGACAATTAAAAAATAAAGACGGACTTCCTCCAAAAAGCAAGTTGGTTTCTCTGAACCCATTCCTCGATGATCATGGAATAATTCGAGTAGGGGGTCGATTAAAAAATTCAAATCTCTCATACGAACAGAAGCATCCCATTCTTTTGCCGAAGAATCATCACATCACTGATTTGATCATACGAGATGCACATTGTTCTAATTTCCATGAAGGCATCACTTCCACTTTGAACACCGTACGACAGACTTATTGGCCCATAGATGGGAAGAATGTTACGCGAAAAATCGTTCGTCGTTGCATTAAATGTTTTCGTTGTAACCCTCCATTCACTAATTATATAATGGGAGATCTCCCAGCATCTCGGGTTATCAAGGAACGACCCTTTTACAATTGCGGAATCGACTACTGCGGACCGTTCTACATCAAGGAACGTCGTTACCGAAATCGGACCCGCATCAAAATCTACGTATCCGTATTCGTTTGTTTTGTGACCAAGGCTGTACATCTTGAAGTGGTCAGCGACATGACAACAGAAGCATTTATCGCAGCCTTGAAAAGGTTCGACGCACGAAGGGGACTTTGCAAAAATATTTACTCGGACAATGGAACAAATTTCGTT
>NW_017177650.1:0-395 GCF_001652005.2 Ceratina calcarata
TTAAAATATAAACTTCAGGATGACCAAAAAATCAAAATAAATGTTGATATAAAATAGGGTCTCCACCTCCTATAGGGTCAAAAAAAGATGTATTTAAATTTCGATCAAATAATAATATGGTGATAGCACCTGCTAATACGGGTAATGATAAAAGTAATAAAATTGCTGTAATAAATACTGCTCAAGAAAATAATGGGACAGAGTCATAATTTATTGAAATATTTTTTATTAATAGCTAAATCTACTGATGGGGATGGATGAAATAAATATGATGATAAAGTTGGATATACAGTTCATCCAGTTCCTGGTCTTATTGAAAATAAATTTCTTAATAATAATAATAATAGTGATGGAGGTAATAACCAAAAACTAATATTATTTAAACGAGGGAAAGA
>NW_017177650.1:5218-5413 GCF_001652005.2 Ceratina calcarata
TCCTCCAACTATAAATGGTATAACTATAAAAAAAATTATTAAAAAAGCATGAGCAGTAACTAAAGAATTATAAATTTGATCATTATTAATTCAATTTCTTGGTGTTCTTAATTCTATACGGATAATTAATCTTATTGATGCTCCAATTATACCTGATCATATAGCAAATATAATATATAAAATTCCAATATATTT
>NW_017177651.1:0-698 GCF_001652005.2 Ceratina calcarata
TATTAATATAAAATAGAATCTAAAACTCGGTTAAAATCGTTGAGATTCCACGGGACAAAGAGATCAATTAAGAAAAGCTCTTGTGAAAGAAAGCGGGACGCGCGGATCAAAAGGGAAACTTGGCCCGAAAGGTCGGATCTTTTTTTCGTTCCGCCGCGATATCTCGAAGAAGTTGCACCGGTGCTGGCTCACTCGATCCACTGATACGAGAGGCGAGCAGCAGCGGGAGGTCGCTCGTTGCCATGGATATTTGCATGCGTCCAATAAACGATGGCTAAGGGGCTCTCGACTCTTGCTCAGGGTAAAAAGCGAAAGAGGGTGGCTAAATTCGCTTTTCCTCCCGGCGTCCTTCTTCGCCCTGTCTCTCAAACCTCCCTCGCCAGTTCCTCCCACGACGCACTCTTCCACCCTCGCTCTTTTCTCTTCGTCCTTCTTTTCCATCGCGCCTCCGCAATCGCTCCGAGGTGCATACTCCCTGTACACCCCGGGACCCGTTTCAGCAGAAATTCCGAAAGGGAAAAAGGGGATAACGCGAGGGGACACGCAGTTTCTTTTTACCCTCTTCATTCGCTTTTTCCGGCCAGCAGAGAAAGCGTCGGAAGTGTCGCTCGAAGATCATCCACTTCCACCTTTCATTTCAATTCTTTTAACAATTCAAACTTCTATTAAAATTTTACTTCAACTTTATTAATCAGTAC
>NW_017177651.1:2351-3117 GCF_001652005.2 Ceratina calcarata
TACTTCAGTACTTCGAAAATACCGAAGCTTTAGGAATAATTCTAGGGATGCTTCTTATCCGTAGGAACTACTAGGATATTCTTCTCATTGTTGATTGCGTATCGAGCCTAAGTTTTCAAGATCCACGAAACGCAAACAATGTTCGATTTTCTCTGTCTTTAAATTTTCTTATTAAAAATAATTTATAAAAGTAAGATATTTATTTATATAGACTGGAGATTTGATATTTTCTGAATCGATTGTCGATACCCGTGGATTGTTCATTAGACGCGTGCTCTTATCTCCGAAGCTGTTATCGTAAACCAGTGACGCTTCATTTTCTGCCTCGATAAGAAACGAAATCGATTCGCGTAACGCCGAACCGTCTGCCGATTGCCTCCTCGTCGTTGTATCCGTTGGTTCCCTTGTCGCCGGGTCCGCGGCTCGTAGTTCAACCGGGAGAAAAAGGGCGACGAAGGAGAGGCAGCACGACGACGGGGAAGACGCGGTGCCCAACGTGGAGGAAGAAGCAAACGTATTCCGAGCGGGTCGCGGTGATTGAGGGAAATTTCATTATTCTCAGACATTACCCCCGTTATTGTAATGCCATCAAATTGGATACGGTTCGTACACTCCCGTGAAACCGGCCGGAATATCCGCGGCCAACGTCGAGGACGCCTACACAGGATTGAACGCGACGCGAATATTTCCTACCGACGATCTCGAATATAAATCTGAATTTTCCAAAACTTAATTCATCGAGCGTCGTTACAGATTTCAATCATTC
>NW_017177651.1:5283-5747 GCF_001652005.2 Ceratina calcarata
AAATTTATTTTTGGTCGTGTTTTCATTGAATTTATTTAATAATTAAAAACCGATGAAATGATAAGAATTAGTTTGGTGATATGAAAACGGGATTGGATGTCTCGGTAGCGACCGCGTGACGTTTACGGTGGCCCTGACTTAAGGGTGGAAAATCACGAGTACCGCAAGGGAGTTGATTCAGGGGACAGGACGATTTCCCATGGTGACCAACCGTGTCCCTGTAATTAATAGTCTCCCGTCGTGAACGGGGCATCTTTGGGGACGTGTTTGCAGGCTATTTTCACGTCCTAAACCAAACCGGACGGACGTTCCAACGGACAGTTTAACATCCTGATTTTACTCTACTTTATAGCAGTTCACATACCATAATTAGTCGTAATTTCCTAATTGAAATCTACTTAAAAATTCAATACTTAATTATTATTCCTAATATTTATTCAATACTTAACTATATTTCCTATTAT
>NW_017177651.1:8353-10081 GCF_001652005.2 Ceratina calcarata
ATCGCATTTCGCACTATTTTTTATTGATTGAAAATAAATTTTTTCTTAACCCTCTAAAGAATGAAAATGGAGAATCGCATTTCGCACTATTTTCTATTGATTGAAAATAAATGTTAGATTTCGGTCATCGATGTGAATAATTAGCCTCGTATCTTCACGTACTCAAGTACTCGGAGGTATTTCGTCCGAACGATCCCTGAATACCTTCGATTCGACGTTCAAGCGTAGCGAGAGACTTCGAGGTCCCCTGACAAGGGATACCATCTTGTCGAGGCGGTTAACATCATTTTAACCGAGCCGGCAACCTTATACCGAGCCGTTCAAGTTCAACCACCGTGTGGCGGCTGTCCCGTCCGATCAGTGGCGATCGGCGTTCATAAACGGCCGCGTGTCATCTCTGGGACGAGGCTCGTACGCGGACTGTACGACGACGACGACGTACGGATCGGTGTGCCAGAAGGATATCAGTTTACGGTTTGACCGAGTGCCTTCAACGTTTTCCTCTTAAAAGATTATTATCAGACGTTGGCATCTCCTAGAAACCCAGTCTCGCATTTTCTCATTTAGCAAAATCACCTAATTTTTCAAACCGAAGAGAAATCGATTGAATTTTGCTTTTCTTTTTTTTATTGTCACTCGAAAAAATTTCTTAGAAGATCGAAGGGGTTAAAATCGAGTTTCATTGAAATAATAGCCGAGCTACTCGGTCGATGTCTGACAAATTGCGAACTACATTTCTGTCGAATAAATCTGTATAATAAGTTCCGACGTCGGCACGTCGACGGGAGAGCTACGGGGCAACAATAAAACGCTGAATAGTTGGCTGAAAACAGAGAATACTATCGGACAAACCGGTGAAAGAAAGGCCCGGCAGGTAGTCGGACAGAGGGTCGGCACCGATCGCACGGGCAAGATACAAATTACATTTAAATAGAAGTCGAGGAACGCACGGCATTCGCAATTTAAACGGACAGCAGCGCGAGGGGAAGAGAAAAAGAAAGAGAGAGACAGTGATAGAGAGATAGTGAGAGAGAGAGAAGGAACCGAGCGGGCAACCAACCAACCAACCAACCAGCCAGCCAACCGACTAACCAACCGGTGATGGAAGAAAACAAGAGAGCCGAACACGCGCGAGTGAAGAAGAGACATGAAAGGCCAATTCTAAAATACATGCACCACTGTACAACGCTAGAGGATGAAATACACCCGCCGCGATCCGTCCGACCACCCCCGAAAATCCCGTCCTCTATTTTCTCTCGTCTCGAAAGATCGTCAGACGCGCCCGATGCCGCGTATAATCACGGCTTTTAATCTGGAAACGACGTGCGGACGACGTAGGGGTAGTTTTGCGGGCGTTGCGCCGATAGAAGAGCTGCCGCCGCCGCCGCCGACTCGAAGACGGTCCACGGGGGTGTATCACCCCGTGGGAGGGACGCGGTGTTTAAGGACCCGGCAGGGGTTCCCCTAGAGTAATACTGGGGCGGCGGACGCCGCCACGCGTCTCCCGTTATTGCCTCCTGCACGCAATGTGGAGAACGCGCCACCAGCGAGCACCCCACGCGGCACCCTAGATTCCTACGAGTCGGCCAGGATCCTCCTCGACGTCGAGGGTATCGGTCACGTGCCGCGATTTTCTCCATTACGTCTCGCTGCATGGAGATTAGGCGAACAGGTGCTGCCACGAACCTCGTTAGGGTTGTTCATCATTTTTGCAAACCTAATTTATTC
>NW_017177651.1:12196-12959 GCF_001652005.2 Ceratina calcarata
CGCAAATCGTATTGTCAAAAATATTTTATGTGAGGTGCTAATTAAAATTATACACAATAAAAAAGGTTATTATGAATTTCTTAGAAGCTTCCAGTGGATTATTTCATTTTAATAATTATTACATTTTCAACGTTTGTTATAACGAATTTACATGTTACAAAAAAATAATACGAAATTAAATGTAGAGAGAGAATTAAATTAAGAGAAGATCAGTACTATGATAATTCATAATTGTGTGAAGAGAAACTTCTCTTTGGACAGCAAGCGATTATACTATTCAAGAGAAATTAGATTTCCCCTGTTATTACGGCACGAGGCTCGAATACCAATTACGTGTACCGGCGTATAGTAAACGGGGCGTGTTTAGAAGCCGAGCGTTAAATCATTATCAAGTGTCGAACAGCGGAAACCGCATAACACGATATACTCTTATTACGTGGCGACGTATGTACATATGCCAGTCGCTCTATGTAGGAATCATGTGTATAACCTGTGATTTAAGTGTTAACGCCGCGCGTAGCTGCGGCGAAACGACAGGGGCTGATTTAATGACGGGTTATGTGACATTTTGCTCGCGTTGCTTTCCAGCCAGCGGCGTGAGCTTGTATTCCCGCTAGCACCAAATGTGAGTGCACGTGGCATCGGTCTGTATCTTGTTTCGAATGGCAAACTTTTTTTTTTTAATTATTTACTATCTATACAGTTTTGGGATTGAACAGTCTTAAAAAAATAGTGCACTTTTCTTCTAATTTCGATATTTAAT
>NW_017177651.1:15257-15930 GCF_001652005.2 Ceratina calcarata
TAGTTAAATGGAAATTGCATAGGACCTTTCTTGCTAAGACAAAGAAAAAAGCGCGACTTTCGACGTTAAATAACCCTCGTAGTGTCATCGACTATACAACGTATCGCCACATATCCCAGGATGTTTTCGTCATAATAAAGCATAAAGCTTGTACGTGTGTACCGGGTGTATCTCCTCGTTTCGTACCCCAGGATAACGGAAGTGGACTGAATGGTGGTAGAGGAGGGAGCGGCAGTCGCACCCTTCGCCTCTTCCGACTCTTCTCCCGCTTAATACACTCGACTCGCGAGGGGCCGTCAGAAAGAAGAGGAAATACGCGACTACCGCGGATAAGCACTCGTAAAAATTGCGCTCGCGTGCACGCCCGGCGTAAACAGTATCCGCGTTCGAGGATAATGCCCCATGCTGTTAAACACGTCGCGTAAAAGAGACGTCGTCGCAAACGCGTCGCCGACTATACCGCTCTCGACAGACTGATTTCACCTCTTTTTCACGTTTCTATTTAAAGGGCCCTTTATACGTGTCGTAATACGCGACGCACGTGTCGTTTTTTAAGCAACTGCTCGTGCAAATCAATTGTCTCACGATCTACAGGGCCCATTTAAATGTAACTAATTCCCAGAAAACCCAAACTTAACAAACATTTAATATAAGTTTTTATTTATTAAAATTC
>NW_017177651.1:17456-18251 GCF_001652005.2 Ceratina calcarata
TTTGGGCAATATTGGTATATACTAAGTTTCAGTCTTTCTAGTGTTAAAAAATGTATTTCTATTATATTTTGATTTATAAAACTAAAAGTCTAAATCTGGACCGTTGAATTCCTAACGGATGAATGAGGAAAGAGCGAGGATTGGTTGACAGCGCGACTCTGTTCTCCGACGGAGAAAACCGCAAACGTTGCCATGAATATGTGTCACCGGCCGTGAATTGTCGAGCAAGTGGTCGAAAATAAATAATAATGCGGTATTGTGGCATCGATTTCTAGTGCGTTAAGTTAACGTGAGCGTTTGTCACGGTAATGACGAGGGTGACGGACGTAATAGGAAAGCGGGAAAGGATATTCGCGGTGAATGAAATGAAATAAGAAAAAAAAAAAAGAAACCCGTAGAAAATGAGAGGAGAAAAAAAAAAGGATCGGGCTTGGGTCCAGGACACTCGATGTCGCAGCGGGATTGTCGTTTGACTGGCACCCGGTTCTTTCGAACGTCAGCTTTGTCGCGGAGCTGAACCCGTCTTTGCCGCAACGACTTCTCATTGTGTCCCGGACGGTGACGTCGAGTGACTCTTCGACCTGGACGCTTTTGTATGTTTGTCCGTTTCGTGGCATCGCGTTAAGACCAGAAGCGAACAGCCGTCGAAAATTGGTTTTTAAAATCGACCTTCTATAAGACAAAGTCACAGTTTTTGTTTTAGTACATAGAATCGTCGTTATATAAAAATTTATATAAATAATAGTATATACTGCACCAAGGGCCGAAAATTGGACTTTCTGAGCTGCTCAAATC
>NW_017177651.1:19841-21128 GCF_001652005.2 Ceratina calcarata
ATACAATGTATCTTATATACCATATAAAAAATGAATGGTTTTTCTTTAAAATGATCGAAATTTGCAAGCTGAGGTGGCAACCTGACCCAAGAGAATTTACACAATAAATTCATTTTAGTTCGATGGATGATCCGGAATTCGTGGATAGTCGACGGTGCGTCTCGACGTCAATCGACGGAAGTAGAACCGCACGCGTACGTACATACGTAGACACACGGTTGGATAGGTGGCCCGGGTACGCGTTGGCACACGTGTTTCGCGCGGCACAGACGCGCGAGTGCGTACTTAGGTTGGCAGAAGCCAAAGTCCCCTTGGAGTGACGCGAGACGGATATAATTGAACGCGGAGGTAATTAACTCCCTCGTGGAGCACACGCCGCTCACCGCATCGTTTTAATTACCGCTCTCATCGCATTTCATCGGGCAGAAGCGCTCTCTCGTCGGTGTTCCTCCCGTTCCCGTCCTCTGTCTCCCAGCCCCGTGCCGTTTTAGCTCGCGTGTTTATAACAAATCCGCAAGCCTCTCGAGCCAGTCCTAAAGGCGTCCCTGGGTGCTGTAGATACGCGAATAAACATGATTGGAAGTATGTATATAAGTAACCGACTAGTGCCTCTTTCTTCTATCGGTCGCCTCCCTCCCTCCCTTCCTCCCCCTCCACGTCTCCCTGACGTCTCTCGCTTTATCTCCCTTTTTTCCCGCGTACCCCTCGCCGTTACCTCGTTTCCCGATATTCCTCTAGAGATGATCCTCGGGCTCGGTTTAATTACTGCGTATAATGAATCTCACCTTACTCGCGGCTAATTTGCTCGCTCTGTAATCACTCGCGAGTTTTGCTAATCCGCAGCGTCCCGCAGCTCGCTCGTCGTGTACGTCGAAACGGGGACGAGGCGTTAATCGTAATTATCATCGTCCCTGAATTAGAACCACGCTCTGGAATAATATAATATTTCAATCTCAAGAGAGATTCGTAACTCTGACCTAATTTATTATGTGACCTTCGTACGTCCTTAGAATTTACATTTTTATTAACTTATTTAGTAACTATGAACGTTATCAATAATTTATTAACTATGACGTTATCAATAATTTATTAACTATGACGCTAATCTAAATACGTTCCCTCGTTCGTAAAAATGATCTAGAGAATAATCTTCTCTATCATTCGTTACACATTTCTTAACACTAGATTGCCCAAGGAAGTAATTTTTACTGGTTTTGGGCAAATGTACAAATAATAATGCATAAATTATTTTTTTTCCCAAGTGAAGTAAATTTTTTTTATTGTTAA
>NW_017177651.1:22469-23842 GCF_001652005.2 Ceratina calcarata
CTAGGAAAATTTATAAGTTTATTACCAGTAAGCAACGATTTTCACCGAAATTCGTTTCTTTGACACATGTAAGCTTACGAGCGTACGTCAGTTTTTATCCGACGCTGTTCAAGCGTTAGAACACTGTGTAGACAAAGTGACCAGCATTAACTAAGCAACGTGTACACATACGTACGTACGAGGGGGATGGTGGAACGAGGCGGGTTTTAATTAATTAATCCGACGAGTGGAACGATACTAATATCAATGTAATTCCGTCGGCGGGCCCCGCGGTTTCCCGCATGCGTGTGCAGCGCTTTTCCGGTAATAATTGTTACGTTTAAGCGAAACGAGAGCGGACAGACGAGGCACGGGGGATGGGAGTGTCGAGGCTCCGCGTTTGGGGATGGTGTTGAAACGGTGGTCGGAGTCGACCGACCAACCCACGCGAAATTGTAACTCGACCGACGGAATATATATACATATATATGTATATANTAGTTACCTCCCCCCTCCTCCATTTCCGGTATATAATATATGTGTTATACCTATATTGCCCAAAAGTAGTCAGTCTTTCTAGTGTTAATAAAAAATTATTATAATAATAGCAACAAAACGATTTTAACTTGAAATAAAAAAAATTTTGGGAAGGTTCATATTTAAATTTCGGTGTCGATTATCTCGAAAGAGGAATCGGTTCTGTCCGTCACCGCAACGTCGCCATTTCGTCAACGTCGCCGTCGCCGCCGCCGCCGTCGTCGGTATCGGCGGGGTGTCTGCTGAGGCTGATCCGCACAATGCGTTCCCGAGTCGCATTGTGCTCGTTACGCGATGCACGATACACGACGAGACGAGACGAGATGAGACGAGACGAAACGCTAGCGAACAGCGACGTGCAGAAGAATTCTATGAGAGAGGGTGGCGAGAAAATAGAGGACGCCGGGATAGAGGGGGGGAGAAAAAAAAAAAAAAAAAACATAGAGCGAGAAGGTAGTATGTCAGAGACGGCGACGGAACAAGAGAGGCCAAGGAAGAAAGGAGATAAGAGCGCCAAAGAGACTCCGTGCTCGATCGAAACGAAAGGGGTTCGGGTCGTATGGGCATTGTTTTTTCACCTCTCGGGTCCCGTTCCGTTGACGGGCGGGGGGTGGCTGCAGAGGAACGGAAGAAAAGAAGAAAGAGGACACGGGATCCTGAATGCCATCCCAGAATTTCAATATCTCTAAACGTATAGTTGCGTTCTCATTTCAATTGGAAAAACTGATTTCGACGATGATTCTCAGATGGCGCTGTCCAACAATGGCGGCCAATGACGTTCAGATTTCTCTAATCATTATTTAACACTAATTAATCGATAGTCAAATTTCTATTTTTATAAATAAAATAATGGCGGC
>NW_017177652.1:0-773 GCF_001652005.2 Ceratina calcarata
CATTTGTCTTTGGCATCCACGTCAGCTCCTCTCTCGATTAGCAACCTGCAAATTTCTTCCAGTCCTACTTGCGTAGCAAAATGAAGCGGTGTCTCGTCCATTCCAGTTTTTAAGTTGACATCGGCACCCTGGTCTAGGAGGATTTGTACGATATCTTTGTGTCTCTTCTGAAGGGCTTTAAACAGAGCCGTTGATTCACTTTTGTGTTCGGCATCCACGTCACCTCCTCTCTCGAGTAGCAACCTCCAAATTTGTTCCAGTTCTACTCGCGCAGCAAAATGAAGCGGTGTCTCACCCGATTTAGTTTTCGAGTTGACATCGGCACCCTGATCTACGAGGATTCGTACGATATCTTCGACTCTCCCCTGAATGGCTTCAAACAGCGTCGTTAATCCATATCCGCCTTCGACATTCACGTCAGCTCCTCTTTTGACTAACAACTGGCAAATGTCTCTTACTCTTAGTCGCGCAGTAAAATGAAGCGGTGTATCGCCTGCTTTAGTTTTCAAGTTGACATCAGCATCCTGATCTACGCTGATTGGTACGATATCTTCGTGTCTCTTCTGAAGGGCTTCAAACAGAGCCGTTGATTTACTTTCGTGTTCGGCATCCACGTCAGGAGGTCCTCTCTTGAATAGCAACCAGCAAATTTGTTTCAGTTCTAGTTGCGCAGCAAAATGAAGCGGCGTCTCGCCTGCTTTAGTTTTCAAGTTGACATCGGCACCCTGATCTACGAGGATTTGTACAATATCTTTGTGTCTCTGCAAAATGGC
>NW_017177653.1:0-773 GCF_001652005.2 Ceratina calcarata
ATTTATACATTTTTTAGTTGACTTTGGATACAACCATATTTTATGGGTATTCTCTGGTAGAAGAGGTATTCATTGCTGGGTGTGCGATCAGAGGGCACGTATTTTAAGCCCATCTGAACGTCAGACAGTTGGAAAGTACTTTCAAATCATAAATGGAGGAAAATATACGTATAAAAAAGTAAAACTTGATAATAGAACGCAATACTTGATCAGGTGCATAGAATCTACTAGTTTTAACATTAATTCTATGCAACATATACAAGCAGCAGATTATATCATTTTAGTTCGGCGTTGGACATGATAAGACCTATTTTTGTACCATTCATTGTGAAAGAACAAGACATACTGGGGACAAATGAAAGGCTAGCCAAGTTTTTAAACGTGATTTACGATGCTGAAGACAGAGAAGCCTTAAGATCACAAATGGAAACATTGGAAACTAGCAGTCAGAGATGGAATACGTTTGTTTGTTACATTGAAAACTTGCTAGATGTATGAACCACTTTTTATGATTTTCAAGTTCATTCAATATCTACTTCCTCCGAATTTACTATTAAATATATTACAGAAAACCAAGAAGGAGCATCATAAATATACTTATTTAATAGATGAAATAATGCTACAGTATACATATCCAAGGATGGATATAAAAGTTACAGAAACAATGAATCATCTTTTGAAAGGACCTTTCTGTGTCCATCCGAAAACTGGTAAAATATCTGTTCCATTCTCTATCTCTACAGTGGATGAATTTTCAACTGATAATGTTCCAA
>NW_017177654.1:0-774 GCF_001652005.2 Ceratina calcarata
TCTTCCACTGGATAGCATCTTATTATTCAGTTTTTCCTAATGTTTAACGGATCTCCCACCGTTACTCTTATTTTGGTATAATCTGATGGATCGCACACCATCAACACAATATATCAACGACTAGTAGATCGAACACTACTAGCCCAGCAACTAATTTTTATTGTAGTGGTCGCCTACCAACTACCATTTTTGTGTTGTTTAAGAATATCTCCTGCAAGATTCGAGCTTCTGCCGTTGATCGAGCTTTATAACCACGCAATGCTTCTGTTGGCGAAGTTCCTATTCCCTTATTGTAAATCGTATTAATCGCACTTTGAATCTGCTTAGCGTACTCATCCCAACACCCCGATTCTTTTCCTGCTACCGTCGCTGACAATGGAGAAACAATTGTCCGATTGTATCGTTCGCATTGTCCATTGGCTCGTGGTGTTGCCACTGCATTCAATGTATGGCGAATTGCGTGTNGTGAGAGGTGGACAAATGAAAAATTTGGTTGTACAAACGAAAACAATTAATGGTCTTACGCGACATGAATAATTAATTGCGAAATTGAAAAAAATGATCTGGAAGTGAATTTATCCCTAAACAATTTCAGTTTAATTCAAGTATAATTTTTCTCTAAGGGGTGGACAAACGAAAATTTTGGTTGGACAATCATGGACAAATGGTGGACAATCAAGTTACATAAAAAAACTAAAAAATGTTTTCATGGGGGTACAGATATAATTTCTTTTTTTAATAACTTGTAACGGGCGGTTCGGCCGAGCCACCGAT
>NW_017177655.1:0-773 GCF_001652005.2 Ceratina calcarata
ATTTAAATTTTCTTCATTAAGAAATCATTAAAAATTTGGAATATTAGTGGGTTTTCATAATAAATGATAGGTGTATAATTAAAAGTCAATTTATTAATAACAAAAACTCAATGCAGCGATGTGACATGTGACACAATACTTCTTGGTTAACGGCCAAAATGAGCAGAGT
Source organism: Ceratina calcarata (assembly GCF_001652005.2). Classification (NCBI taxonomy): domain Eukaryota; kingdom Metazoa; phylum Arthropoda; class Insecta; order Hymenoptera; family Apidae; genus Ceratina; species Ceratina calcarata. The sequence continues at coordinate 170 of NW_017177655.1, forward strand.
TATTGATTAGAGAAAGAATGAAATTTACTTATTTATGTACGCGTCGAGGTTGTATAAATACTAGTATGATCGATCTTGAGAATGGTAATCCTGAGATAGGATTTCGAGCAAGGGACGCTCTCGTTTTTGATGTTTCAATGATATATCATTGTTCGGATTGAGCAAGTTAAAGTGTTGCGGTTTTTCTTTTTTAGTGTAATGATAATAGGTAAATTCGTTAGTTTAAGTTTGCTTCGTGGTCATATACCTTTTAACGCATCGCACGCTCTGTGAGGATCGACCATAAAACCATCGGACTAGGTAGTGGACCCTAAACAGCAGGCAATCCCCGCCTGCTGATCCGGTGTCAAACGTGAACTCTTGAGCTCCCTGCTTTTACACGCTTTTTCTTATACACTGTCTTAAAGACTACGACAATGAAAATTACGTCCTACGACCTACGGAGACCTACGTTCACATTACGTTCCCATTACGTTACGGTGGCGTTACGGTGCCGTTACGTCTGTGTAGCTAGACCTTTAGTCGATACCTGGCATTTTTCGATTTGTTCAATGTTGGACGAAACGTTACCATATTTTTGAGTCGAACTCCATTAATCATTAGT
>NW_017177656.1:0-773 GCF_001652005.2 Ceratina calcarata
ATATTTTATTTATTTACTTATTTATTTATTTATTTAATTGTTTTTCTAGACTTAGGATGATTATTTTATTCCAAATTTTAAAATATACCTCGAGAGTAAGCGTTTTCTTTTCGATTTTTTTCTCAGGTTCCATACGAATACCAATCGCGATATCTTCGCTTATCTCCTCGACCGTCGGCTTTTCAATCAGCCAGTCGATGTATTCCATAATTCGTCTGACAATAGAACGAAAAAGATAAACTCCCTTCAACCTATTGACCTAACATTATTATTAATAATTAATAATTATTACGATTATACGAGGACTATAATAATAATTATAATTAATAGTATTTAATTTAATAAGATTTTTTTACTTACTCTCCTTGGAATCAATGATCTCCTTGATAGTATTTGCATGAATGATTCGCGGAGCGAAACTCTTCTACTGTACGCTCGCTGCATTTTTACGATTTCGATTAACGAGAAACGTTTATGTTTAATATGATCGAAATTTTACTTTTTAACCTCGTGAATGTTAAGAATTGTTCACATGGTTAGAGAGATTGAATATATATTATGTGCCCTGAATTCACTTTCGAGTTGTTTTATCGATAAAATTGAATATAGGCAGCTGTTGTCATACTGACACATTGTTATAATTGACGAATCGAAATCGGGTATTAGTCATTTGGTCAAGGAACATGAAATAAATAAGAATGCAAAGATTCAATTCTCAATTAATTTATTAATCAGAATTATTCATTTTTACAATAAATTAGAGACAGAGAATA
>NW_017177657.1:0-773 GCF_001652005.2 Ceratina calcarata
ATATAGTTCAAACATGGAGTTTTTCAACATGTAATTTACAAAAGAAACTGATTGAGGAAAATCTAGCAGATGATTGATTATATGAAGACTAAGTGAATTATACTTTGAATACTAATTATTTGATTATAAATATTCCTATATCTTTCATTTTTTAAAAATGGTAAGTAATAGACAGGTGATAAATCTGTTGAGTTCTTATATTTTCAATTTATATACATAAACTGTATTTTATAGGCCTCTACTTCTAAAAGGCAAGCTGGTACCAAGAAGAAAGGTGTACCAAAAATGGAATTAACTGCAGAACAAAAAGAAGATATAAAACAAGCATTCGATCTATTTGATCCTGATGGAACTGGAAGAATTGCTACCAAAGAGCTTAAAGTGGCAATTAGAGCTCTTGGGTTCGAACCAAAGAAAGAAGAAATAAAAAAGCTTACAGCAGATGTTGATCCAGATGGACTTGGCACTTTATCATTCGAAGAGTTTTTGAACTTGATGTCTATAAAGATGTTGGAAAAAGATACAAAAGAAGAAGTTCTAAAAGCATTCCGTCTTTTTGATGATGATAATACAGGAAAAATATCGTTCAAAAATTTAAAAAGAGTTGCTAGAGAACTGGGTGAAAGTCTTACGGATGAAGAATTGCAGGAAATGATTGATGAAGCAGATAAAGATGGTGATGGAGAAGTTTCTCAGGAAGAATTCCTACGTATCATGAAAAAAACTAGCTTATATTAATTTCTCATAACTTATTCATAAGATACTTAGTAACA
>NW_017177658.1:0-773 GCF_001652005.2 Ceratina calcarata
TCAGTCTATTTATTATATTTGTAAAGTCATGATTCTTTTTATTCTATGCGTGTAACAGTCAATTCACTGTTTTTTAATGAAGTACTACGAGTCAAGGCATGAAGCGACGGTTTCCAAGTTTTTAACTACTTTTCTACCTCCACGAGTCAAGAAACTTTTTTATCATTTAGCAGTTAACAAATTGTCCTATTCTTTCATGAGAAAGTATAATTTCTCGTCGGTTGAGATCCCGAGAAACTTCACAAGAAAATTGGACGTGACGGTTACTAAAAGGAAATGTGGAACAGCAGACGGGGGAGGTTTCCAAGGAAAATTCAAGTTGTCCACTACCGGACGAGGGAGGACGAAGTTAGAAAAGTTGTTTGATCGACGTCTCAGTAGCCGGAACCAGGCGACGGAGGCCTTTTTGCATGCTGTGCGCCACGAAAAGAAGTCGTCGAATTCTCTCTCGCCTCGCTTTATAGGAAATTTTCGTTCGTTCCCGCGCGATCAACCGGAACTTGTATCGATTTTGTCCCCGCGAAGCGAACACCCGGCCCAACTTTCTTCGCGCGGAACAAACTTACCGGGGAAACAGAGCGAACCGTACCTATTTTCAGCACGTGTTTTCCATTTTCTCTCGCACCGTCCCGGGAGGGGGAAAATTTATGAGAGAACAAGAAAAGTTTCTGCTGCGAGAAAATACGCTGACGTAAGTTCGAACATAATCTTCGATATGTCTGAGTCATAATTATGGTATCAATAATACATTTTTAATAGATTCTATTTAATAC
>NW_017177659.1:0-772 GCF_001652005.2 Ceratina calcarata
CACACACACACACACACACTTGTATTCACTTGCGGACACCTTATCGTCTACAGTTGGTCGCGTACGGCGATCCCCCTCTCCTCTTGCCACATGTGTTAGGCTTCGCATACGTTCACGATCCCTCTTCTTCCGCACAATCCTTTTCAATCTCTCATGGAGATCCCCTCTCTTCTCTTCACAAATGTCGCGTTAGGCGTTGCACACGTTCGCGATCTCGTTTCCTCCACATTAGGTCGCACGGACATTCGCGATGATGTCTCTTACCGACACATCGCAATATAGGAATTCTTCAAAAATACAGTATCGATATTTTTTTATGGTGGGGGTAACACGTACGCCGCGTTAGGGCCCACGTACGTTCGCGATGATCTCACTCTTCCCCGCAGACCCGCAATAGGAATTTGCAGTAACAACAATTTTTGAAGGTTGCGATAGTCCTCCCCCCTCTTCTCCGTAAATCTCGTTAGGGCCCGCGTACGTTCGCGATGAACCCCATCTCACCCCTTCAAAAATGCGGTATCAGCGATTTTTGGATGTCACGGTGATCCCCCTCTTCCCCGTAAACCGCGTTGGGGTTCGTCTACGTTCGCGGTCCAAAATGCAACACCAGCGATTCTTTGAAGGTCACACAAAATCGCTGATTCAGTAATTTTGAAGGTCGCACACGTGCGCGTCAACCCTCCCCGCACACCCGCGCGCCAACAAAAATGCTGAGTTAGCCCCCCGCCCCGCACCCCCCTCAGCACTTCCGGGTTAGAAACCGCCTACTACA
>NW_017177660.1:0-772 GCF_001652005.2 Ceratina calcarata
GATCAGACTCGTTTAATAACTCGATATGGACCGGAATACGGTCGCTCTAATGACTTTTTAGTCATTACACGTGTGAACACATGGGTACACGAATTTAAATCTTTGAAAAAGAATGCACGCTTCTTATATTTATACTCGATAGGAACAGGACGAACTTTCCTCATGTACTCACGGAACTCTTCTAAGAAGGGTTGCGGGTTGGGAGAAAAATCATCCGGAAGGAAAAATTCTCCTGGAATTCTGATCGTTGTGACAAATAAGAATTCTGATGATGATGCACCTGTATCAGATCTTACATGATTTCGTGAACCTAATAATACTGTTGATAGTACTCTGGTCCAGTATGACACATTATAGCAGTTTTCAATGACTATTCCATCTTTCAATTAAACCGTTTGCTGACGGATGATATGCGGTTGTTCTTACTCGTTGACAACCTAAAAGAGTTAGTAAAGCTTTAAAAACTTGGCTTTCAAACTGTGATCTTGATCTTTCGTTAATATCTTCGGTGTTCTGTATTGAGAGATATATGAGAGGTATCTCCTATATCGTAGAAAGCTCTCGATACAGAAGATACCTCCATATTTTTTAAAGATACAGTCTCTGGCCATCGCGAAAATCTATCTATTATAGTTAATAGGTATTTACATCCTTTATCATCAGGAAGTGGACCAACAATGTCCATATGGACATGGTCAAAATGACCATCAGGAGCTCCGAATGGCTCAGGTAACATTTTAACATGTCGTGTTACCTTGGACTGCTGACATTC
>NW_017177661.1:0-772 GCF_001652005.2 Ceratina calcarata
GCTTTAATTATCTCCTCGGCAGGAGTGGCCGGGAGACCGCGGAGGACAGTGCTCAGGATACGGTCCGAGCTTTTACTATATGTAAAGAATTGAAGGTTTCTTTCCCTAAGGAAAGCAATGAAAATATCATATGCATTCATATTGTTAAACGTGACTCTGATTCCGGTTCTCAGTAATTTAATCTGGAATGTGTCACCACACAGCTCGAGCACTTCCTTCTCGAACTCGTGTGCCGAGCATGAAAATCTCGTGACATATACGGGCGGGATTTTAGCAGAAATCCTGCCGGTCCGCACCTCGTCCCGTACGCCGCCGGCGCCGCCGGGAATCGGAGCAACATTTTTCACTTTATTCGCGGAAGACTCGACGCGTTTAGATGGTGAAATATCTGCGACAGTCTTATTCGTGTCGACTTGATCGGAATCTTTATCTAAAATGTTTGCTAGAACCGAGAAGCGATTCGAGGTTTTAATCGCGCCGGTGGCATCCATTTTGACTATGGAAGTGATGCGCGGAACGGCACGTGGCACGCGGGCCACGTCGCGGTCCGCCATCTTGGAATCGCGTAAATTCGCGTTCACGAGAACCGTATTATTATTCACCGAATTTGCACTGTCGTTTAAATGAGGATCGATACGCTCGGATCGGCTGGAAACATCCGTCTCGGGAATGCAATAATTGCTCGCGTCACTGAAACCGGCTTGTCTTTCGGCCGAAACGTTGATTAATCGCGGCACTTTTGTACGCACATCAGAACTGCCCGAATTGCTTC
>NW_017177662.1:0-1869 GCF_001652005.2 Ceratina calcarata
TAATAAAATAATCTAAGTTATTCCTTGGAACAAGATAGAAAACGAGAAATTAAAATAAATAAATTATTAAACTGAGGTATTGATTGATATATTGATGTACGTATGAATGACATGAACTGATATACATATTGATGTACATATTTGAATGTATTGTTTAAAATAAAAGATATGATAGGTACTATTCCTGCTACCAGTCGTTCACGATTTACAATTTACAACCTTCAAACCTATCAGATTCTAGATTCACGATTTCAGCATACGGTACGGGGAAGTAATGGATGGTCCGACCCGGTTTCAGGGCATCGAGATTTCTTTCCTGGTTCCCAATAGTTGGCCACGGACCAAAATGGTCGCGTTCGGACACCGCGAATCCGACAAAGGGCCAGCCGAAAAGGCTGAAAGCTTAATTTATATGCGATTTCTCGGTCGTCCGCATTCTCACAAGAGACCCCGAGGAAGAAACCTTCTTCCCTCGTACAGGGAACTGATTTCGATGCAGCTATTTTCATGGCTGCTCCTAGCCCTCGTTCTATCTCTCTCTCCCACTTTCTCTCTCTCTTTCTCTCTCTCTCTCTGGACTTTTTTTACTAGCTCCGTGGCAGTACGCCTCCGATGCTAATAGACCTCGATTTCTCGATTATTTTGCTAGGTTGCCCCGGGAACGGGATAGAAAATAAGGCGAACGATAGAGAGATAGAACGGCTGAAAGCCACCCGGATCGAGAGCGAAATACCAGGAAGGCAGACGTCGCGTCGGAACTCTATATGTCGTCTAGTCGGAATTTACATCCGACGGGTCTTCCACTTTGCTCCAGGACCTTACGATCGATACCTGACTTTATTTACCGAGGTTTATGCCCTATTCGCGTTCCGCGTCCGTCCCTCTCAGCCTTCTTATTTCTCGTTCGCGGGTACCTACGTAATGGAGTTTCAATACGAGTGGGAGTAAGTGGAGTGTCGAACGAATCGATGAATATTCGGTGAACGACACGACTTGTGGTTTTTATTGAACCTTCGTTTCACTGCACAGCGGTATTTGTTTATTTTACGACAGAATCTGATTCGATTCACTTGAGAAACTAAGGTTTTTCATTGAATTTAGCTAAATGTACTATTATCCGGTAAATTTTATATCTAGAACGCTACAATAAGGAAATCAAAATACTGAAGTATGGAAAGAAACAATAATTTTGAATATCTATACTCTAAAATTTATACGTAGCACCATTTCAATCTAGTGGCATTTTACTAAAATCCTAAGTAAAACTCTATGAAGTCTTTTATACGCAGAGATTAAGTCGGTTAAATGAATCGTTAAATCTGTTCAGTATTGAAACGCGTCACAATGGGGCTGAATTTCCATACGCGTTCGTTAGATACGACATAAAAGGTGAACCGTCTAATGGATGAATATTGTTATTCAAATGCGGATACGGCGACAAGGTGGCAGGATAATAATTAGCCGATGATATATCGTATATTAATGACCAGCCAAATATTATACACAGATCGGATTATAGATTAGACCAAGCGTTAAATGCCGACCTACCTGATGAAATTGATGGGAAACTTCGTAATGTGTTTGCTCGAGAACCGAACCTCGTGTATCAGTTTGCTATGCATGAACAACACCGATCGGCCAATGCTGATAAATTATTTAAATTCACTGGGAATCGAATTAGCTGCTTCTTAACTTCATCTTTTAAACGGGTCCTGAATATTATCTTGGCTCACATATAATGCTTGAAACATTCTTACATGCAATACATTTTCTTCATTGTTATTGTAATCTTACACAAAGGACTATCTGATATAATGGATTTGATCTGAAGATCAATAAATAAATGAGATATGATTACAATTGTGGAAT
>NW_017177662.1:3037-16394 GCF_001652005.2 Ceratina calcarata
CAATATGTGTACTCAAAATACTTTTTATAAACGTTTAATAGCTTCTAAAAGAAGGTCTCAAGTTTCTCTATTCTAAATAATCACAAGAGACTAAGGAAGCACTTTCTATGTTGTCTGCATGGATTTCACATTGACGGGAACGCTATGAGTTGAGTTTAAGCTATTTTAAGAGTGATCAACAGTGTAACTTGTTTCATAAGGTCCCGTGGAAAATTAATCGGGGAATCATTTTCTGGTCGACCTCCGTAAAGGGATATACTTATCGAAATTATCGAGCGAGCGCGCCATTCCCAGACCGATTCCATCCTTCCACGGATCCTCGCCACGAGCACGAAAGCTTCGACGATAATTCTAGCCTGCCGAGACAAAGTGGACCGCAAAATGGACGCCCATTAATGCCGCTAATGACGCGTCCCCTCGTCCCCATGATTTTCATAATACCGAGTACAGTTCGTAGTTTGTGAATCCCCTCTTCTCGGAATTTCACGTGGCCTCCGATCACCAAAAACTGATCACGATCGCCTCCGCGATGATTTCGACTCTCGGCTCAATCCATTCGCGCAACTTCGTCATATCATTACCCCAGAAACCGTACTCCGTATTCACAAATCTTAAACTTTATTGAATTCGAATTTCAGAGCTGTCACGATTTGCCCGAGTTTCTCTACGAAGGCGGTGTCCTTGTCAAAGGAAAAAACTTTCGAAAACCAAATCATAACGGGTCGTGTCGTCCATTTCCTTGCCGGCAAATTAAACGGTTCGAGGGAAGAGTGGGCGTCGTCTCGCGAATCCTCGCGTTTTAAACGGAAAACACGTGCACACGCCCGGTGGGCGTTGATTTACGCATCTCTAATTGTTATACTTGGAACGGAACCGTCAATTAACCGGATATAGCTCATTCGTTTATCCCTTCTGACCTATCATTGGCCTACCTCTGCCTATGGCAGATCTTAAATACGCTGATGGAACGCTACCACTCGGCCCGTCGCACGACGACGCAACGATGTACAGGGTATACGTGAGGTCTGTACCGGGACACAGTGTCTCTTCTAGGAGAGCCTGTCTAATGGGAGGTGCACAAACTACGTAATTGCTCGAGATTACAGACTCGGGAGACCTCCTTCGTGGAGGCAACCTGTTCCACGACGGTAGTTAAGCTGCCTTTTCCTTCGTCGTTGAACTGTAATTACCGCAAGGTGCAAACTCGGAAAATTTTTCTTCTCTACCCCTGATCTTTCCGTGTAATGCCAGACTATGGTATGTAGCCGTGGCGTTGGTTAATGAAACGTTGAAACGACCTTTATGAGGGATACGCTCTTAATCGTAGATTGACTAGTCAAGAGGACATGACAGCCTGATAAACAATATGAGAGAGATGCAACTTTTGGTAAAACGTTGGTAATTAAGTTCTAATTTTTTAGGAAAATTTGACATTTTATACATGTACTAAAAATTAATAGCTCTAGATTCGTCTTCAGTATTTTTAATTATAATAATTAGTTTCTACGGAAGATGTGAGTAAATATATACATATTATATTTTCTTACCTATCATAATATTTTAAATTATCCTTCAGACTACCGAAACGTCAAGGTGTATAAGCCATGGCCATCTTCGTTTATGCTTATTTGTCGCATTTCATATTTAGTTTTCTTGGGTCAGGATGAGACGTCCTTATTTATTGATTAGCTTAAAAAGTCAGGAATTTGGCGCCTCGCCGACTATGTTTCGAATGGACGTGCTTAATCGATTACAGACATTCGAACCTTTGAGAGAATAGTAAGAAGATTGTTTAGGTTCTTTAATGAAATTCAGGACTCGTGCGAACGTTCACATATACATATACTTTTACTCGATGCTAAGTCATTCACGAAAAAAGACAATGGACTTTCCATAGCTCACGAAGAATGTTAATCGGAGGCTAAGTTGAATACTTATTTAAGAAATGTAAGAATAAAATTACTAAAGTTTTTAGTAAAGACGTGTAGGAACGTTCCTAATTTAGTATAACTTATTATAATTAAAATTATCTAACAAACATGATTATTTTTATTAGGTACTCGATTTATCCACTCCTCTACTCTGCAGATAATCGCATAGCTATAGTTTACAACAACATATTAGTTTACAATAACCTTCACGAAATATTAATACTTTATCAATTTAACAGATAGTAAATTATCTACGATCCCTTTCAATTTCATCGAAACTTGCCTACCTATACCCAGCACCCGTAGCTAATTCGTTCGCCTCAAACAATCAAAGTCGACAATGTGCGAGATCATAGGAATTTCCTCCAGAACCTCGCGATTAGGCCAATTTAAAATTAGTCCTCGGATGTGGATCACGTGTTTAAACTCAGGTAATTACGGAATCGATTGGCTGAAAATAATTTCCGGGCGAGGGATACTCCGCGCGTGGATGTTCACCGATGGAAAAAGGTTTTATCGAAGAAGAATTTTGGAACAGACAGCTGCCACTTACGGTGGCGTCACGACTCTTTCGGCCCTCCGAGACCTGTCCTAGGGACTTCTTTTCCCACCCTGTAATTTCCGCCTTCCCTGAAACGAGATATTTTCTAAAATTGCGCATTCTGGATCACCACCCTGCAGGCGTCGCGCCGCCGCTAATTTTAAATTATCCTTCAGACTACCGAAACGTCAAGGTGTATAAGCCATGGACATCTTCGTTTATGCGTATTTGTCGCATTTCATATTTAGTTTTCTTGGGTCAGGATGAGACGTCCTTATTTATTGATTAGCTTAAAAAGTCAGGAATTTGGCGCCTCGCCGACTATGTTTCGAATGGACGTGCTTAATCGATTACAGACATTCGAACCTTTGAGAGAATAGTAAGAAGATTGTTTAGGTTCTTTAATGAAATTCAGGACTCGTGCGAACGTTCACATATACATATACTTTTACTCGATGCTAAGTCATTCACGAAAAAAGACAATGGACTTTCCATAGCTCACGAAGAATGTTAATCGGAGGCTAAGTTGAATACTTATTTTAGAAATGTAAGAATAAAATTACTAAAGTGTTTAGTAAAGACATGTAGGAACGTTCCTAATTTAGTATAACTTATTATAATTAAAATTATCTAACAAACATGATTATTTTTATTAGGTACTCGATTTATCCACTCCTCTACTCTGCAGATAATCGCATAGCTATAGTTTACAACAACATATTAGTTTACAATAACCTTCACGAAATATTAATACTTTATCAATTTAACAGATAGTAAATTATCTACGATCCCTTTCAATTTCATCGAAACTTGCCTACCTATACCCAGCACCCGTAGCTAATTCGTTCGCCTCAAACAATCAAAGTCGACAATGTGCGAGATCATAGGAATTTCCTCCAGAACCTCGCGATTAGGCCAATTTAAAATTAGTCCTCGGATGTGGATCACGTGTTTAAACTCAGGTAATTACGGAATCGATTGGCTGAAAATAATTTCCGGGCGAGGGATACTCCGCGCGTGGATGTTCACCGATGGAAAAAGGTTTTATCGAAGAAGAATTTTGGAACAGACAGCTGCCACTTACGGTGGCGTCACGACTCTTTCGGCCCTCCGAGACCTGTCCTAGGGACTTCTTTTCCCACCCTGTAATTTCCGCCTTCCCTGAAACGAGATATTTTCTAAAATTGCGCATTCTGGATCACCACCCTGCAGGCGTCGCGCCGCCGCTGTGCCGCGTAGTCAACGTGGCTTTCTAAAACCGTTAAATTAACTTATCCCTTTTCCTTCAATCACATGTGTTTCCACCGAAATAACGTGAGGAAAAACTGGAATGTACAAGACCGATTAACTCAGATGCTGCTACTTCTGTGTTATTTTTTAAAAGCAACAATGATTTATGCATAGCAACAATCTATTGTTTTTGTGCATTTTATAAATTATTGTACTGTATGTCTACATCGACTTATAAATACGATGCGGAGTTATAGTTTTTGCAGAAGATGAATCATCGTTGGTAAGTCGATGTCGGACATCGGTTTTGCAAGATAAAGCTTCTCTCAATGCATTCGAGCAGTCGATTACGCAAACAGGCCGAGGCATAAAACGTTGTACGAAATCCAGACGTGACTAATGTTAACGCATTTCGTGCAGGAAACGGGCCTCGCTCGGGGAACGACCAGGTTTTTTCATCCTCCTCCGCCCATCGCGTCGTCCTACGTTCAAAACTCGACGATGCTCCGAAAAGAGAGCGAAGAACTAAAATACTCCATATCCATCCTTCAAATCCTTTCTTTGAAAAGAACGAGGTGTTAGCTTCTTACCTTCCTTTGAGTATAATAAATATTTCATTCAAGTAGCATATGAAAATAGCAGTTATTTTCTGATAATGCTCGATGAACACTATTTTGATAATTACTTCATATGTTTCCGGATCGAATGCACCGTCGCTGCCAAAACGCGTTAACCCAACGCGTCCAAAACAATTCGACCAGTTCACGGTCTCTTATTTCCATTGTTCGATCCTCTGTGTTCAGCTCTGACAAAGCTCCTGGAAGGAAGGCGAGCTCCCACTCGGTAGTGGTGCTTCGTTACAAACCCATCGGAAAATATTGGATTACAAGCTTTGACGTTTACCGACCCATCATCGCGTAACATTCACAGACTCCTCTAGTTAGCCGAAATTTCGGTTAACTCCGTGTGACGAGTCTTCCAAAATTAATGTACCGTATCACAAAATCTTGATGAATATCGAAATATCGATCTTTTCATTATATTTGACATGTAAATTTATATTATCTGTTCTTTAATGAATAAACAACAAATATGTCAATCTTAATTTATTTCTCTATTTGCGAAGATTCATTTGCATAAAAATGACATATTCACGAAACTACAAGGTCTCTAATTGTTCCCTCAAATAATTTAAGTTCTCATTCTCGAATTCATAAAGAACCTTAAGGATTCTGCAACGTGACGCGACGTAAAAACGTATCATAAAAAAGGTGTCAGGCGACACCAGCGACAACAAGGATTTACTGCTCCAAGGGTGAGATGATTTACGTGAAGAAATAAAAAGGCTTCACAGTTTCTGGCGCCTAGTCTCGAGTTCCGGGTCCTCTCACCGCGCAAGCCACGATAATTTCGATTGAAGTCACGGGGGCGAGATTTCCTGTTTCCGTGATTCACGACCCTGACGCGTGACGGGTGCTTCCTGGCGCCCACGGCACAACGCGACGCGACATATTCCACACCACGCCGCGCCACGCCGGTCTGTTCAGGATGTCCAGGAGCCAGTCGAGTATCGCGCCGACACGTGTCCCAGCAGCGATCATAGTTTTCAGGCAATTCGTATGCGACCAGGCACCCACCACCAAATCATTAATAAATGGTTTATTGTACGGTAACTCGTCGTTTTCCCGTTGGATACATCGACGAAGCGAGGATTCGACGCTTCAGGAAGTCGTGTTTTACAATTACTTAGACTGAGCTACCACTCACGACATGATCAAACTTAAGATGATGAAGTTTCAAACGTTTCATTGGAAGTCAAGCACAGTTCTATAGCTTTAAGAAAGAAAATTTTTAGTTTCTAACTGAAGTACCATGATTATAGTTTAGAATACTTTAGAATATGTTGAGTATTTAATTGTATATTACACATATACTATATGGTATAAAGTTTCTCTTAGCTTCAATTATTCGTGTCTGCTTCCCTGAAACATTAATTTAAAATATATCTGCAAACTGTCTGGAAAATGTTGCAACAATGCCCATTGGCCCAATATTCAGAAGCCGGTTCCAGATTCTATCCATCGAATGCGCAACGTGGCCTGGGCCAGCGGAGCCTAGTTATAAATATTCTTTTACAACTTCCTATCGTCTTCCTATAAATCTCCGTGAAACGGCCTTCTTGAAACCTATCCTACCACCATCTTCGCCAGGCTTCAGACCAGACCGAAAGCCGAACGTACATACATACATATATCGACCAGCCATTTACCCGATGTAAACGTCTCTCCGTATGGTGGAAAGGTGGCGAGGAGGAGAGCCGTAGCCAGAGCTCGTAAGGTAAGGGGCGTAAAAGGGATCGGGGGCGAAAGGGGAGCGCCCGCGGGTGCGGGTGTCATTGTTGATATACAACGCAGTAAGTACGCGATAAGTAGACCCCATAAATTCAACCAATCAGACGAGCCGCCTCGCGCCGTGCCTTGGCCACCCCATACTCCTGCGCTACGGCCACTCCACCGTGGCACACACGTGGCAGCCGCGTTACTTATGTGCAGGCACCCAGGCGTCGGGTACAGGTCGGTCTACGTTACGCGCGTGCAACCATCACACGCGCGCAGATCACGACTCCCACGCGAGAACCAACTCGCTCACGAGGATTATTTATCTCGCAACAATGATTTTGTCCTCCTCGCTACTCAACGAGAATAATATGAAAAACTGTGAATATTCCTGTGCATAGATAAGAGAGTATGTGCCACGATCAAACGACTCTATTAGTAATGCCAAGTATACTTATAAAACGATACTAATATCTAACACAGAAACGATGTAATATACCAACCATAAAATAACTTTCTCAAGTATTATATAATTTTGACGTTCTTACGTATTTGCAAAAGAAATAGACAAAGGGTTAATGATGAAAACATCAATAATCATGATATTTATTTAACATTTTATATTTCTGATCGTATAAAAAAAATGCAAAATTTATTTTAACCATTCAACTCATTATCGACACATTTTAATTGAAGACATCATATATCGTTTCGTATTCATAATTCATACAAACTTTTTGATCAAGTGTTCTTACCCTCGATTTAAGAAAAGATTCTCTTATCCTTGTTCTTGTATATTAAACGCGGCATACGTAAAGGCTCTTTATCCTATGATTAAGCCAATCGAGGGTAGAAGCTACTCGAAAAGAATCGGTACTCTGCTCTCCCGGTCGCGATAATTCAACATCGTTAATCCCGTCGGCGCATTAGTATCCCTTACTTAACTCACGTGACCCCGCGCCGTTATATCTTTCCTCATTAATTGCAATTAAGTAAATCCCCGTTGGCTGCAAGCTCGCGTTGATTCATTATACCTATGTAAGTGCCCTATCTATACCGCCGCGCGTGTTTGCGCTACACTTCATGTTTTCTACGCAACTCCTGAAATTGGAATGCCCGCGCGGGAGGACACGTTGCACTCTTTGCACTCACCTGTGCATTCTATCACTGCAGCGTGCGGTAATTGCGTACCGCGCTCGTAAATACGTACTTCAAATAAGCCGAACCAAATTCTTGACACGAACTCTGTAAACTGCAGCCACACCTGTTAAACCAACTCCTTCGATTAACTTTACAAATGAGTTCAGGTCGCTACAGTTTCTCTGGAATTTATTTGAACGTGGAAACTGCGTAATAGTCTTTGGATCGTCTCAAAGAATTAAAGAAATTAAAACTCTGGAACAGTTTCTCGCTACTTGTGAATGTAATCATTAAAATCTTGAGTAATGGTAACATCGTACAAAGAGAGTTCGATAGAATATGCGTCTCAGTCGACTGAACGATCAAATTTCCAGGCCACGTTTTCGGGATATCGTTACACGAGAGGAACGCCATCGCGATTTTTCATTCTTCATTTGTTTCTCGATCGCTCGCAGGCAAGAAGTTTGTATGTATTTTATAAGTTATTGTTAGAAGGGAGAAGGAGCAGGTTGATCGAGTGCATTTTAACTGGCTGTAAATAGCCCGTTTTTCATTGTCAGCTTGAAAGAATGCAGATAGACGGGAAATCGTGCAGCTCGAAGCGAGCAATTAGCGTGCCACAAAAAGAGTTTTCGTATCCCGGAGCAAATCCTATTAATCAACCTGTTAAATCGACGTATATTGAAATAATCAATTTTATTTATCTTTGTTATCTGGTTAAAGTATTACCCAACCACCTATAATAAATCATCATATCGCGCGCGCGCGGATACGGTTCTACAAGATTTCTTTCTTCTACCCTATCGATGTTTGCGAGCAAATATTTTCAACAAACTGCGGTGAAACCAGCAGGTTCCTGTTTCGTAGGTAGTACTTTCGATAGGGCTTAGGCTAATCGCGGTGGATAATCCGGATAGAAAGTACCGTAGACGGAACAAATGTCCCCTTCTAAATAAGTTGGTTGCAGGAACCACGTTCGACAAGTAAAATACACCTGGCACCGTGCAAACATTAAGAAAAATAAGAGATGTAAATCTATCAATAGATAATTTTTTAGTATAATGCACAAATACACAAATCAGCCTTCCAGCCGTTTTCTATATGTGTATTTACGTTTATTTTATCTGAACCTCAACTACAATGAGTACTTTGTACCGCACGGTTATAAATTCTACAAGTACAGAGGAAAATCTTAAATACGTAACTGTGATAACTACATGAATATTCTTAACCATCTACTCTTTATACATAACTCGTTCTAGGAGCAAAGCTGATCCGTTTGGATCTTCGAAAAAACGAATCAAAAGGCCGTCTTGTTCTTTAATAGGTTAATTCCGTGGACTCCTTCCCCGTGTAATGGATTACGGCGCACAGTTATCAGGCTGTCGCTGAGCGTATCGAATGTCCCGATGGCCTTACCTGTCACCCTGTGCATAGAAGTTGCGTGCAACATGCGGTAATCTACGGGCCATTAGCCACGATCCCCTATAAGCGGCACACGCGATACACGCTCGGAATATCGAGTGTCCCCGCTCGAATATAAGCGGAGAACCAGCAAAGGAATCAGGACACACGAGACACTTCCTCGTGCGAGCGGCGAGTCGCATCCTTTCATCACCCCTTCGCTGTTCTTTTTTCTCTTCTTGCTCAACTCGAAAATTCTTCGCGAGCGAGTTGCCCTTTTCTGGGGGCCGGCGAAAGGGAAGAACGACAAGTGAAGACGAGCTGCATGTGGCAGCTGTGACGGCCCTCGTCACGTGGCGCACGTGCAAGTGCAACGAGAGCCGAAAAGAGAGGGAATCTCGGGTTCTGAAACGAGAGAATGGCCTAGCCGCCTGGGGTTTGTCCAGGAACATATTCCACATGAGAGAAAGGAAGAATGTAGACCGATTTACGGTAATCGATAGGTGCTATGAGGCGTTGAAGCGTTTTATGACTTATGAGATTCCGTACGTGATTCTACATATACGTCTAAACCTCCAAAATCGCGGTGGATAATCCGGATAGAAAGTACCGTAGACGGAACAAATGTCCCCTTCTAAATAAGTTGGTTGCAGGAACCACGTTCGACAAGTAAAATACACCTGGCACCGTGCAAACATTAAGAAAAATAAGAGATGTAAATCTATCAATAGATAATTTTTTAGTATAATGCACAAATACACAAATCAGCCTTCCAGCCGTTTTCTATATGTGTATTTACGTTTATTTTATCTGAACCTCAACTACAATGAGTACTTTGTACCGCACGGTTATAAATTCTACAAGTACAGAGGAAAATCTTAAATACGTAACTGTGATAACTACATGAATATTCTTAACCATCTACTCTTTATACATAACTCGTTCTAGGAGCAAAGCTGATCCGTTTGGATCTTCGAAAAAACGAATCAAAAGGCCGTCTTGTTCTTTAATAGGTTAATTCCGTGGACTCCTTCCCCGTGTAATGGATTACGGCGCACAGTTATCAGGCTGTCGCTGAGCGTATCGAATGTCCCGATGGCCTTACCTGTCACCCTGTGCATAGAAGTTGCGTGCAACATGCGGTAATCTACGGGCCATTAGCCACGATCCCCTATAAGCGGCACACGCGATACACGCTCGGAATATCGAGTGTCCCCGCTCGAATATAAGCGGAGAACCAGCAAAGGAATCAGGACACACGAGACACTTCCTCGTGCGAGCGGCGAGTCGCATCCTTTCATCACCCCTTCGCTGTTCTTTTTTCTCTTCTTGCTCAACTCGAAAATTCTTCGCGAGCGAGTTGCCCTTTTCTGGGGGCCGGCGAAAGGGAAGAACGACAAGTGAAGACGAGCTGCATGTGGCAGCTGTGACGGCCCTCGTCACGTGGCGCACGTGCAAGTGCAACGAGAGCCGAAAAGAGAGGGAATCTCGGGTTCTGAAACGAGAGAATGGCCTAGCCGCCTGGGGTTTGTCCAGGAACATATTCCACATGAGAGAAAGGAAGAATGTAGACCGATTTACGGTAATCGATAGGTGCTATGAGGCGTTGAAGCGTTTTATGACTTATGAGATTCCGTACGTGATTCTACATATACGTCTAAACCTCCAATTGTCGTGAATTTTTGTGATATGCTATCATAGTCTTTCAGACTTCAGAATATTTGTTTAATTAAGTGTATTATTTAAAAGAATGTTTCAATCATTCGGCGAATTCTCCCTTTTAATCTCATGATTTCTGAGTAACATAAATCCTAGTTGCAGTAAACGAGTGACGTGTGTTACATAGTTCAACCCGGCAGCATCGGTTTGCTACTATTTCCTCCTCGCGATCCCCGCCGGTCGAAATATATAAATTAACGCACTTACGTAGCAGCCAGGGGCTGTTCGGCGTTTACGCTGCGCTACACCTGCGTTCGGGGCGCTGAGCGCTGACAATTACCCGGCGATCGATGTATGGCCTCCGGGGGATGAACCTCAGCACCGAAAACAGCCACGAAAACGAGGAACAGACGCGGCTATTGTCGGCTGGAACGCGAGGGTGAGACCACGGCGCGGCGCGGCGAGCCACGGTGCCGTTACATGTATATGGCAAATTGCAGGTAATTGCCGGCCATTTGTTTGCAAGAGCGCGTAGCCTCCTCTCGCAAGACTCCTCCCGCCTCACCAGCCTCCAACCCTTTTTTGCATCCGCTCTCTCGAGGATGAGTGAAGTTCCTCTCCTGCTCCTCGTACGCCTACGAAATTGCAGCTACGTAACTGTTACACTGGTCCAGTCAAAAAGGGTCCGAGCGATTTTCGTAGGTTCCTTTAAGGAAGAACGTCGACGGTTTTCTTGCGATTGGCCCTCTGGGTAGTTCTTAGACCGTGTTCATCCAGCCATTTTTTGCCACGCGCATCGATGCTCTGCTTTCGCTCGCTCGTAATAGGTCGCCGAAGTTTGTAACTCCTTTTTCTGTAAGCAAATTGCCAGCCAGGAACCGGCTGGTTCAACACGGAGCAGAAACGTCGATTTTTAATCTTTCGTTGGCAACAAGTTATTTACAACTCTTGACGAGGCTTGATGATTGACCTGAGCGAAGATCAGCTGTTAGAAACAATATACTATTTCCTATGATCATTATTTGATAACCTGTCTTCTAAAACTCTTATGATCCTAATTTTAACATCTAATAATTGATGTACGAATAACTTGCACGACATAAGATTAAAGTTCATTGCTCTATTGTATGAAGCTAAGAGTAAAAGGAGAAGAAAGTTCAAGTGTAACATGTCTGCGAAACCAAATGCGAAAAGCTTAGCGGTGTGATTTTATTTCAGAAAACTCGATGACGCAACAAGAAACTCGTATATCGTAGCCAGACACGTCTTTGCACTCGAGTGGATCGCGAACTTGAGGAATCACTTAAGCGAGATCCTCGCGCGGGGCGTACGTTTTGCATATTACATTGTAATATCTCTTTCGGCGAGGTGTAAGGAGAACGCAAACGGTCACGGGAGAGAGAAAAAGTGCGGCGAAGATCGAATTTCTACCGGGAGATCGTCGCCCCGGTGATATTTTACTCCTTATCCGCGGCAAAGCGACAGGAGCGAATCGGCCGTGACTTTATTATCGTCGCGTAGGTGTTCCCGGTCATCCCGGCGACTATTCGCGTGCACGCCAGCGGACAAACGCGCAGTTCAACTTCGGCTTACGTACACGGCTTCTATATTTCTATATTCAATAGCTGTAACTAGGCCCAATCCGATCTTGATCCAATAATCGTTTCAGGAAAATCAAACGCGTGGGTGTCAAGTTCGTTTCCTACCTTCGGGTATTCCCACCTCGATTGTATCTTCGGTTTCATGCAAGCTCAGTATGTAAATTCATGTTTGAATGATCAGACTTAAGAAGGCACGTTAAATCTTCTGAATATGAAACAATATGCATCGTGTTCGTATTTCGATATCTAAATGTCTTATTGAATCAATGGTATTATTCAAAAGATGACAACGATTTTTTCAAAATCGAAGTATACATATACATGCGTAAATGTAATGCCCTACGTCTTTAATAAAAAATTACAATATCGAATTCCCAGTTACTTCCAGTTATACATTTTTATGCGTTTTCTCATAAAATCTTAACCTTGATTCTTATAGCAACAAAGAGTGCTCCAATCCTGATATAAATATAGATATTCTTACATGCTTTCGAGAGATTCTTTAACTGAATCTCCTGGTACCGTATCTGCGAACAGTATGACTCTGCCGCGTGCGTATATCTGCCGGGGTCATTACCAACAAGCAACGAACACACGACACGTTTAAAAAAAAGCTGACGGAGTAACCCAAGAAGAAAGAGGACCACGAAACAAAGTATCAAACTTATTGTCGCGTTGCTTCCCTTTCGTGAAGCAGCCCCGGCGAATCGCGGTCGCATGACAGCAGGACGATTTACAAAGCTGAACGCGTGTCTTTCGTGGCGAGGAGCTGTCCGTGAATTCGGTCGCAGCCTATTGGGTAGTCTTGGAACGACGTTGCCCACGCAATGGGCATCCATCAAGGGCCCAAAACGGCAAAGGACTTTGTCGAGTAATGGCGAACTCTACAAAAAGTTCCGAACGCGCGCGGGGCGAGGGGAGAACACGCGTGGACGCGAGTGAAAAACGAAACCGAAGAACCGAACGAAACGTAGCGTGCGAGAGGAAGAGAGAGACAGGGCGAGAGCGAGAGAATGAAAACGGAACAGGGTCCTGGGACCATTCTTAAGGGCCTCATAAAACCGGCAAAGTGCCATGCCGCCACCCACGTGCCTTCTCGAGAAGCGAGAAAATACGTCCGAGCCATGGTAAGACGAGGCAGCTGGTGTATCGAGCGTTCTGGTCTATTTGACTTTTTTAATTCCGACGATATACCCGGTTATGGACGTGTACTGGCTGTCAGGGTGTAAAGAATGATTGCGCTGCAGGATGTACACGCTTATAACCGAGGGGGATGGATGGGGTAACGAGCGCCTCTTGACGCGAGAACAGCGAAATTAGCGGGTATCGCTGGATCAAAGAGATCGCGGGTGTTTGGTTGAGTGACTGAATATGGTTGAAGTTTGAAATTTTATATGTATGTATCTACATATACTAAATATACTATGCAGATTCGTATGCTTCTTATGTTGAGTAAAAAACATATGTTAAATCAGTACTAATATTAATAAGTCAAAAATATTTGC
Organism: Ceratina calcarata; assembly: GCF_001652005.2. Classification (NCBI taxonomy): domain Eukaryota; kingdom Metazoa; phylum Arthropoda; class Insecta; order Hymenoptera; family Apidae; genus Ceratina; species Ceratina calcarata. The sequence continues at coordinate 16,385 of NW_017177662.1, forward strand.
ATACTCTTAT